>NC_092295.1:4645235-4675235 GCF_036320965.1 Panulirus ornatus
GGGAAAAACAAAGATAAGTGGAACGTTTGAACTAATGGAAGTTTGCTACATTGGGATATATGCACCTGTCTATCTATCTACATATATATATATATATATATATTATATATATATATATATATATATATATATATATATATATATATATATATATATATATATATATATATATATATATATATATATATATATATATATATATATACATATATGTGTGTGTGTGTGACTGTGTTTCTGTGTGTGTGTGTGTGTGTGTGTGTGTAATGATGCAAAGTGAAGACTAAAGTGATAAACACATTTCAAAATATGCCGCTTAGAACTACTCTGTTTTTTGCATGTAATTCTAAAGAAGCGTTCATGTGTAGAAAGCCATACCTGGGAAGCACTCTGAGTATACATAAACATACAATATACACCGCATACATAGTGATGTAGTAGATAGAGAAGTAGACTGTAGTGAGGGAGAGTAAACAAAAACGAATGTTGCGCCTGTTTTTGAGGTCTAATATTTCCCCAGCGACCACTCTCCATGGCTTTGACTTAACTGCATGCATCACTCTGCATACTCCCTATACATTACTGCCATATACGCGCATGCAATATGAATTAAACAGTGTTAGCCTTACCCTCTATGTCCAATATGGTAAGATTTATGAGCTATAAAATTAATGTTCACTTCTATATTTTCCAAAACCCAGTACAAGTACTAATCACTCTGTTTTTCCTCTGCTAAGTTACTTTTAAATGTTTTTCCCCTTCTACGCCGTAGAAACATTAGGTTAATGGATAAGTATTCCATTGTCCATTATCTCAGTACGTATGCAAATGAGATAGTGGAATTTTTAGAAGGATCGAAGTAACTTGCAGTACATAACGATATAGAGATAAAACTTGCATTAGATCATTTTCTTAAAGGTAGGTGTTTAAGTCTCTCATATAGATTAATTCTGAAGAAAATAAGTTTGTGTAGAGGCTTTGATCTCTGAAAACTGCCAATAAACTGAGATTTATTATGATAAGGCTTTATTAGACCAAGAATTGTTCTGGTATCTCAAAGTTTTTCATCAAATAATGACTTGTATTCTGGCATCTCAAGATTTTTATCAAATCCAGAACTTTTTTGATATCTTAAGACTTTTAATCAAATCCAGAACTTTCTTGATATCTCAAGATTATTAATCAATCCCAGAGCTTTCTTGATAGCCTAAGATTTTTAATCAAATCCAGAACTCTCTTGATAACTTAAATATATTATCAGATCAAGATCTTTTATGATACCTGAAAGCCTTATCTTCAAAGCAAGACCTCTGATATTTCAGGGTTTTATGATAACACCAAAACCTCTGAAATCTCAAAGTATGATATCTTTTGCTGTATCCGTTTACACAGGTGGAGAAATTCCTTCATCTGAATCGTAAATTTTTATTGAATTTCATTTGATTAAACCTCTTACTTAAACTGCCTTTATATGTGAAATGATAAAAGCTGATATAGGCTTATCTATAGGACAGCAAACGACAGCCTCAGATTCATCACAGCTAACTACAAGTTCATGCAAATCACAGCTTAATAAAGCTTCATCTATACTCAGCTAACTATGTTCTAAACTATGACACATTGGGTTGCAGTTTTAGATGCATTGCAACTTATCCAATCTCAGCAACCATACAGCACAATATGTTCTGTTTATGACTTTTATTGTGATAATGACAGTTCCCGCCTTGGGCCACGATGCCTATAAAGTATATTTGCTATATCTGTTCCTCTACCCAATAAACGTATAGAAGGAACAACAGACTTGTACCAAGCATTGTTGATTACGCTATATACTCATTACAGGGACTACCCAAGACACCGTTCATTTTGAAGAGATGGGAAAAACGTCCATAATGCAAAGAACTCAGCAGTTTCATATCATGTTAGATTAGAATCCCACATGACAAAGTATAACATTGCTTTGCTTCCTGGTGTTACACAAGGGTATTCTCATATATCATCCAGATATTACTGACACCTACATAGATTTCAGCAACTTCATTAAAAGAAAAATAACATCTATTTTGAATTTATAATCATAAGTAATTATCAAGAAACGTGTACTTATTTCTAGAGGGAATATCACATTTGTGAAAGGTACATAGGTTTGCATTTAGGAATATATGTTCCCACATAACGAATGCTATGTGGTCAGCTATGTATATCATTAGAGGATAACTTTTTTCTCAGTTAATCTAGTGACTTCATTAGAAAAATGATAAGTAATATCAGACATCTGTCAGCAATACAAAATTGAAAAACAGGTTAAGAACTCCAATAATGTCGATTTGGTTGGAAGGCACATATGCTTGCATGAAAGCAGATGTGAGTTGCTTATCACATATCTATTGCTTCTAATAACTCACTATATGTACATGTATATAAAGATGACCATTTGCAAGTAATCAGAGCATTTGGTCAAGCAAAAGCACAGACTTCATGCAAACAGGAGCACCATCCGAAAGCACTCAAGCACGCGTCTGGAGAACATAAAGGACGCTTACGTCACGTCTCCTCGTGCTATGACCACCATACTTACTATAACACTATATCAGAGTACTATATGACTCACCTCTTACATAGTATAGCGTCCAAAGCCTGAAGCGAAGATGATGTGGTAGCTGGTGCCTGCTTTCCACCCTCTTTTTCTCTATCTCTATCTCTTTGCCTTCCTCCTCTCCCGCCTCCATCAAACACCAGTCTGAGGGATCATTCACATGGTCCGTGCATGGCTAATGGCTGCTTGCTGGGAGTTGCCCACCCAACCCCCACCCCGTAGCCCTCCGCAGGAACTGGAAATGGCAAAGAGGAGATTAGTTTGTTGGATATTGTCGGCTCTGACAATGTGGTTCTGCTTGCATCATAGAGAAAAAACACACAAAAGAATGGTCGAGTGAGTTAGACCGCGTTCTCTAGTTTATAGCAAGTTGCTATACATTATCTAGTGGTTGCTAATTATCTATCTATTGGATTATATATCAGGAATCCCCTTTCCCATAACTATGGAGAGATTTCTTCTTGTTCAAAAAAGTATAGAATTAGACACAGACAAAAACGATTGTCCAACCCACCTCTGAGAAAGAAAAGAGATTGAGTCAAATTTTCGTCCATATTTCAAGATGATTTTAGATATCTCAGTACAGTAATCATGGAAATAGCTATCATAAGATATCAAATAGGTCCATAGATGTCACTAGCTTATCACCTTTACTACCGCTGAAGATTAGAAGGATGAAACCATTCTCAAGTCATGAGAGAATGTAAAGGAAAGCGTTGTAATGTTCTTTTCTGCTCCATCGAATTGTCATGAAAATGAATTTCTGTAAAGTATTTTCACCTCGGCACACCAACTGTAAGTCTGTACCGCAGTGGTAAAATCTTTTACATCGCTCGATTTTACAACAGCTCTTAATATCTGTGGAGAACTGTCATGGCTTATCTCTAAGTCCTTCCACTCGAATCTGGGCGTAAAACTTTTACGCTTGCAAGTATATAATTCCTTTAGTGTATCTGTATGTCATGTCACCTGGTGTAACAAATTGATATATGTTATTTTTCACTTTTATATATATATATATATATATATATATATATATATATATATATATATATATATATATATATATATATATATATATATATATATATATATATGTATATATATATATATATATTTAGTATTTACACAAAAATATTTCTCTCAATACCGATCCCTCAAGATGCTCAGCACACAGTTCTATGCAACAACACAGGAACCCTCCCACCCAAACCACTCCATAACTAGCCACCAACCTCCAAGTAGAAATAAAAAGCTTGCTCCCGTCTCACACTTCAGCAAACCCCTACTCACACATATCTCCTCCCTTTCCCCACCTCCCTCCCATCCCTAACAAATATAACAGACAAAAGATATTCACACTGAAATAACCCGGCATTCGCTAAACAACCGTCCTCCCACAGCATAGTCTTAAACTCCACCTTACCAGACATATACACCCATCAGAACCAACTCTCCCTAGACAGACGCGATTCATACCTTCGCGTCTACGCTCTGGATATCAACCATCCTCACTACAGCCACCTAAACAATGACGCCGAACACATACTACTCAGTTTCCCTACACTCTCTTCACATAGACGCACACCCAACATCACTACTCATTAAGACCTATATGAAAAGTCCCTTTTCTTGAAGAGTAAAGACAACACTTATGATCTTCACTCAAAGTGGGATCCTAAGAAAGATATGTGCTTCTAATCACTGATTAAAAGGAAGATATTTCTCTTGATGTGGAAACGAAAATGGATAATGGCTGAGGGCATGACAATAGTATCTTCAGAAGAAGCATCGGAAGCTTGAGATAGTATGGGAGGAAATCATGTTGATGGGCAATCTATGGACATCTCAGTCATCCAACACTGTGAGTCGTCCAGCAAAGGAAGCATCATGCAATATATTTGGTGTTTCCTCAATTTCAAGCCAATCTTGTCATATCAAAACATTTTGAAGATTTTTATCACATCTTATGTGTAATGGCACTCTTTCGTGAACAGAAGAATTGGCCTTTGTCTTCCTATGGAAGAAATGGTTGATAAATCTTAACATGATGCCTACTCAAACTTCCTTAGTGTTTCAAGACATGTTTATAATCCACAATGAAATCTCAGACAACTGTAATGGAAAAAAGAATTCACCTGAGAATTTATTTGCGTCAGATGTCATAAATGAATATGATTCATATCAAATTTATCTTCAGCTTTCAATACATCTGTATGCAGAGAATCACTGGCTACCGTATTACTGTAACAGCTAAAAGCTTTTTGTTACGGATCTATCAATAGATGCTAAGATAGATAAAATCAATCAGGCTACACTGGAGACTAGAATCGTTGTGTTTGTGTGAGGTAAAAGGTTACTCAGTGATTACTAAAGATCAGTCTGTGAAGTTGAACATTGTCGATAGGCTCTCATCATTGGACCATTAGACCAGAGGCACGCAAACCGGTGATCTGATGACCATGTTTGATTTTAAGCATTATGGAAACCATTCTAGAATGCGAGTATAATTCCAGCCTTTTACTACAGATATTTCATGAAAGTCTATAAGACTGGAAGTGAAAAATACAATATAATTTCAATGTCTGAGTTTCATTTGATAGTTGTGAAGTAATTCTGCTATTTCTGATATAGCCAAGTACCTTCTTGTTAGCCAAAATGAATATAGAAACAAGCCTTTGAGTCAATGGATTCCATTTTAGTTCTTAGTTCACATTTGTGACCCCAGATGTATTGACAGTGGCAAGCATTATTCATGATTTAAAGGCCATTTAAGGGATATATAGATATGTCAGGAATCAAATTCAGTTGCTGAAAACAGATTCTCTCTCTCTCTCTCTCTCTCTCTCTCTCTCTCTCTCTCTCTCTCTCTCTCTCTCTCTCTCTCTCTCTCTCTCTCTCTCTCTCTCTCTCTCTCTCTCTCTCTCTCTCTCTCTCTCTCTTCCTGCCTCATAAAGATGGAAAGGTTTTTGAAAGAAAGAAAAACCAAAGGAAAGAAGAGAGTTCCTCAACTTCGCTGTTTGAGGGGAGAAAGAGACATCATATACATAGGTTAGATTATGTCAAGCTTATCTTTTATTTTTCATTCTCATGAAGAACAGACGTAATCAACCAATGAGTTTTTATCATGCCTCATCTTCACAAACTCATCAACGTTTTAGTTTTCAAAATATATCTAATTTCCTTCCTTCTGTTCACATATGGGCTTTTGGTTTTGTCATTTCCTCATTCCTCTTTCACTGACGATTTTTACATATAACCTCAAAGTATCTTGCATGATCGGTGTACAGAAGAGAGATAATGAAAACAATTATTCACCAGAAAATGATGGCTGGGTAAAAAAGATAGATTTGTTGTCAAGGTTCAGTGAACACCGCAATGTCTTTCTGTCGATGTAGTGAGGCTGTGAAACTGCATAACCAACTCTCTAAGATACGTTTCTTCATCCGGCTCAGCCAACATCTTTAAATGTTACAGACGCCATTTAACAGGCGATCAATTGGAACGTACATAAGAACGCTTGTTGGATAAAACAACAAACCAAGAGATATTTTTTTTCCCAAAGAAATTTACATTTCCTCTCTGTATTTATCTGTTTAAAGCAGAGTTGAAAGTTCGAAGCGAAAATTCATTCTGAGGGGAAGAGTATGTGCTTTATAATTCACCTGTTTATATAGCGAGGCAGAGGTATAGGGGGACTAAAAGAGAGGTGAAAAGACAGAACAGAGGGAGCTAAATTTTTTCCCCAAGGGAGGGGTGAGATAGAAGGCGAAACGGAACTAGCGAGAATCGAGAATACCAAAACAGAGACGATATTAGGTAAAGCGTCCAGAGTATGGCAAGGGAAGAAGTAGATAAATGTGAATCATCATTTACGTAATGATGAGGATCAGATGAAGACCTAAGAGCTGTGATCTAAGTATCGATATACGGATATTTTCGTCGACTTTTATTGCTATCATGAGTTGTATGTTTTTCAATGTATTTTGATCTAAAGACTAACTCTAAGTGTTGGAGTCTTTATACACGAGGCTTTGAAAGAAAACAGCATTATACTGTGATCAAGATGGTGAACTGGAAGTGATGACCTTACCTCCCTGTCTCTGTCACAAATAAGATTGTAACCATAGATGATTTATTTTTGGACCATCAGGTCTCCTGTTTTCTGTCCACCCATGTACCGTCCTCCAGCAGGTAACATAGTCATAGAACACCAGGTCTTTTATCTGCTCTCCTATGTACTGTTCTCCAGCACTCATGGAACATCAGGTCTCCTGTTATCTGTTCTCCCATGTACTGTCCTCCGGCATTCATGAATCATCAGGTCTCCTGTTTTCTGTCCTCCTATGTACATCCATTTGATCTGATTCAATGGAAATATCTATTTTTCATTCAGCTTCAGAATTGAATTTCCATGACACTTAGATGAACAGGAAAATTATGGATAGAATTTAAAAACTTGCACATAGAATCATTTCAAACCTCCCGTTACCTCACTTAGAACAACGGATAAAACATTAACAGAACTGGTAAATAGGACTAGTTCACCAGAAAAGGTATCAATTCGAATGGAATAACTCATGATCTAGACTTAATCCTGGATTTCCAGTATAATCATCCTGAAGAATATATTCAGCACAGAGTTAAGATAGAAAAACAATAATATTGGAGAATACCTTTGATACCAAGAGCCATACATGCTGCTGGAAAGTAAGACAGAAAACCAGATACTTTTGCCCAGTGATTACGAAGACAATGGGATATCACAGTGAACAATAAAAGGATAGTTTCCGAGGAGCTGAGTCCTTGAATATAGGAACCCCAAGACTCCTACGTTCAAGATACTTTATTAGACCTTCAACTGGTAGGATGTAGGAGAAGACTGAGAAGCGATACATATCGTAAATATTATGGTAGACAAGATACTTGAAGGCTGGTGACGAAAAGCATCGTTTGAAGTATATTAGAGATTATATAGATGATTGGTAAGGATAAGACATCGCACGAGATCCAGTTGAAAATAAAGAAAGGAATTATAAGAGTTTGAGAGAAATTAGATGCGGTTTGATATAGATAGGAGAATAGATGATAGAAATATAAGACTTTGATGTTGAATTGTATCTTCGCTGTCTGTTTTGCATGATGCCGCTTTTTGTAGCTACTGGGGTTCGAGCCTACGCGTGTTCTGCTTTTTGATATCTGTATAGTAATATTTTGATTATTTGATATTGAAATTTATTTCATTTGTCTCACTCTATCAAGGTTTCCTGTTATTCTATTTCATTTTTGATTGGAGTACTTATTCATCTGTAATCATAAAAGATAAGTTGATTATCGTTCACCTGTTGTAATCAATGTAATCACAACGGCCCACACACACACACACACACACACACACACACACACACACACACACACACACACACACACACACACACACACACACACACACACACACACATTGTAAAGTAGAATACAATAAATTCATTGAGCTGTTGAACATATGTGAACGATAACATTGTTGCCATTCGTTGAGACCCTTGCAAGGTTCTTCAAGAACAAAACTGGTTCTACTATATCATAGATATAACTATAAGATAATGCACTGATGCCCCTTAAGTTATAGATAAACCTAATTCATTGTCAAGGAATTCAGAATGATATACTCTGTAATACCCATTACGTTATGGAAGAAACTTGTTTATCTCTTAGAAAACAATTCCTGGAATATCATTCACCAATGAGACTTAAACTACCAATAAACCAGTCTCTCTAGAACCCGATCCATAAAACAAGTTTTAAGGTTTGCGTAATAAAACACAACATATGTTAAAACAGCCGGGCCTGTGAAAATTATGTGCAACTGCGTTAAATCCCAAAATACGAAACACAATTACAAATCCAGGCATATTTGCACAAAATACAAATCCAGTGATGTAGGCGTGGGGATTCTAAATCCTCTCTCCAGCGTAAAGTTTTTATCATATACAAGAATACATTGCAATGTATAGTTTAGCCAGCATGAATAAACGGCATCTCTTCCTCCTACAGTCATATAAATTGTTCCTCTTCGCTCCTACCCCTACGGGTGCAAATGTATTATATACAGTTCTTTTGTTCTTCACTGTGGATGATATTTAGGGATATTTTGTTTTTGTTGGGGGTATTCCTTATTTTGGTAAATGAATGTGTTTCTCACATGACTGTTTATCTGTTTTATCTATCTCCTTATACACACACACACACACACACACACACACACACACACACACACACACACACACACACACACATATATATATATATATATATATATATATATATATATATATATATATATATATATATATACATATATATATATGTATATATATATATATATATATATATATATATATATATATATATATATATATATATATATATATATATATATTTTTTTTTTTTTTTTTTTTTTTCATACTATTCGCCATTTCCCGCATTAGCGAGGTAGCGTTGAGAACAGAGGACTGGGCCCTTGAGGGAATATCCTCACCTGGGCCCCTTCTCTGTTCCCTCTTTTGGAAAATTAAAAAAAAAAAAAAAAAAAAGTGAGAGGGGAGGATTTCCAGCCCCCCGCTCCCTCCCCTTTTAGTCGCCTTCTACGACACGCAGGGAATACGTGGGAAGTATTCTTTCTCCCCTATCCCCAGGGATAATATATATATATATATATATATATATATATATATATATATATATATATATATATATTTATGTGTGTGTGTGTGTGTTACCGGATTCCATCTGCATAAGGTTACACAAAAAGTTGAAATTTACCTTCAGCGAGTTCATATCATCGTTAGAGGACTAAAAAGACTGAAATATCAACAAGGAACATATTTGAGTCTACAGAAGTAAAGCATTTCCCTGCAACTGAGCGTAGCGCAGCCTTGAAGCTGCAGGAGCCCCGTAAAAGAGATTTCAGGGCTATAGGAAATAAAAGAATAATATTGGAAGGGATTTTCGCATTCATATGATCCTAGTTTATAACCCCACAATTCTGTCATACAAACTTGTGAATGTTCCTTCACCAACCGCGATATCTGTGTTTACCTTGCTTCACATCTACTGCTCACAAGATGAATAAATGTTTTCTCACTTCTTTCCTTATTACTTACTGATCTCGTACATCATCTACTTATGGAATATCTTTGAAACTAAAGACCTTGTTCCTCTGAAAATCACTACTGCGAGAGTGGAAGTCTACCGATAGTTATCATGTATTTTTTCTTGTCTCTTTTTCATCTTCTGTGGACAGATCGAAGTTTACATCACAGTCCCCTTCCTAACAAATGTTACTTAATTCTGGCAACATCATATCTGTATACCATCTTATCTTTATCAGTAGTTTTGTAGGTTTCTTTGTGCTTGAAGAGACAATCTATCTATGTATTTACTTATCTATCTATCTATCTACTTATCTATCTATCTATCTATCTAAGTATCTATGCATTTGTCTATCTATCTCTCTATCTATGATTTTTCCAGCCAATCTATAAGTTCCACCTGGTGAATAAACTGCAGAAATGGATCTTTGAGGATAGATCTTTGCTCAATTATCTTTTTTTTTTTTATAAATCTTTGCTCAATTATCTTTTTTTAATCTACTTAAAGGAAAGGATTGCACATGAGGGGAGAATTTTCATTTCAATGCTCCCGCTTTTATTAATCGCCTTGAGTGGCACGCAGAAGATGTTTGTGCAAAATCCTGCCTTCCCTTTCTCCATATGATAGATATAAATGAATAATTCAATGTGTATTCTTTCTATGATTAGGTATGATTACACAGATAGACAGATACACGGGAAAGGCCTTAGATAGGAGCACTGAGGCAAAAACTGTAACTTTATATGGTTTCTGGCGAGTCCGGGTTATTCCTAGATAAGATAAAGATGTAATGAATGGCCATGGAGGGGAGGTGTGTTTATCTGACCCGGAGATAACAGCGTGTCATGAATGAAAAGTCAATAAGGGTCACATGATGGACGAGAAGCCAGGTAAGTTCATGACATATTATGATGTTTAAGAAGTTGTATTTACGGTGATTGTGATTAGGAAATTCACCAGAACTGTAGAACGTAAATGTGATTCTTTTGAAAGTCTAGAATTTTAGATGAAAGAAATTGTTTCAAAGGAAGTTATGGTTTATAATCACATAAATACTCACATATATCTATCAACAGATTCCCAGATGTATACATACACCTGCACTGCTGAACAGCAAAATAAGAAGCAGAATAGTTGGAATTTCCTGAGGAGTAATGATAACTACACAGGCAATTATGGAATAAGGATATGCCTTCCAAACAAGTCTAGGATCAAAAGCCTTAGATGAAGAGGCGACATAAGAGATGGATTGTTCAGATTAGGAACATGACATGAAATGACAAATAATACCTGTAACGCACATTTGAAACATATCTAAGTACTTCATGTTATCTTAATCTATTTGTTTATCTACCTACACAAATAGATAGTACTCTAGTGTTATTGTAGCAGTAGAGAAGACTAATGATATACAGGCGTCCACTGATTCTATTCCCAGTATATTTACCTAACAGGTCAAGAAAAAAGGAAAAAGTCGTAAATATCCTACTCCTCTGGAAGCAGGGGTGTTAAAACGTATGAATGAGTTCCTCTAAAATGGAAATTACGTTCATATAATGTCTTTTGAGATCTGCGTTCCTTAGCCGGCTTAAAGACCTATCAATAATGCAAGTCGAATATCCATGGATTTTATAGGAGGATGAATGCAAGAAAAGAGTTGAAACAAATATAAAGTGAACACTAAGGTGGCCATTGAGGTTCTTGAAAGGGGGCAAAGAAATATTTTCAGGGGTTCTGTGACTCGAGCAAAAAGTCACTAAAGTTTCTACCATCTGTTTCACTTGACATCCTCCTTCGCTAAAGCTGTAGAGTATTTCCACCATTATGGTAACCCGTTATAGCTTTAGATTTATTTTATCCGTCTTCTGGGCTTTAAGATGAGATGGTTTGGTATCATGTCTGAGCGGTTATGTTCGGGGACCAGAGCGGCATGATTAAAAAAACACGTACAATAAAAACCATTTTCCGTTCTTCTTTGGGGAAAAATCCTTCATTAAACTAATGTTTCCTAACCATCCTATTATTTCATGTGTCGTAAAATTTTTTTTCATATGATCTTTCCCTTTTTCTACTCAAAGCATTCCTCTGAATCCATTGGAAAGATATGAGAAAGAAAAAAAGGCATCTCGCATGTACGACAGAATTTTTTCAAAGCTCAAGATAAAGGTATGTAACCACCAGACCTCTGAGGGCGGGACGTCAGCGTCATTTACAATCGTCTGTGATCGTTTGTTCAGCCTGACCACCTCCTCAGGTGAGTCAGGATCCTGCTCTATCATACAATATATCATTCATCATGCAATATAGACTTTATCCTATGATATGAATTCATCATAAAACATGTGCTCCTACATACAACATGTACCTCATTATAGAATATGTAAGTTATAAAAAAGAGATACTTATTTCATCATTTATCATTTGATTCATAGGTAGTGCATTTGAATTCAAGTTTGAGAAACTAATCTTCACTCTTGGTAATTCACTGTTACTTGCCTAACCTTGACATTGTGTTCAGTTAGGGCGCCCTGTTTAGAAAAATGACATAGACAGAGTAGAGAAAGTACAGAGGCGAGCAACTAAGGTGATTCCCGGACGAAGAAACAAACCCTGGTATCCGTTTAGACAGCCTCAACTTACATGGCTAGAAAAGAGATTACGAGGTGATTTGACACAAGTACTCAAAATTGTTAAGAGGCTTCGACGATGTATATCGGGCTCCACCTAAACTACTGGGTACAGATTTGCGGATAAGTATCTTACTTCTGAGGTGAAGAATTTTGTAATTCTTTATAGAATTGCTTTTACAGGCAATGACTTAACAATATGAATAGGTGAGGGCAACACTAAAATGACGTCTAGAATAAACCTATACATATGTCGTAACGACGGTGGATACACTCACAAGGCTCTCAAGCATTTCGTGTAACAATGCAAGCACTAAGTTTGCTCTCAAGCAGTCCGTGTAACAATGTAAGCGCTAAGCATGCTCTCAAACAGTCTGTGTAACAGTGCAGCACTCAACACGCTCCTAAGTAGCCGTCGGGACAATGGAAGCACTCAGCACACTCTCAAGATGTTGTCGTGTTATTGGACGCACTCAACATAAGCACAGGTTCTTGTTTTAACAGTGAACACATTCAAGATGTTTTCAAGTATTTGCCATGATAGTTGCTTCAATCTAATAAGTCCTTAAGATCTTATATTGAGTGTGGATGCAATTAACACGTTCTCAGATCCTCCTGACAGTGCAAGCACTTGGTATTATCAAGATATGCGACCTGCTACGATAAGTGCAAAAGTCGTCAGTGTCTGTACATAAACTTCATGATAAATTCATAATAAATCTTACAGTCCATATAGAAACCCAGGCAATACAACCATATAACACAATCTCGTCTGGCTATACAGAGATGAACACAGCCACAGTGAGTAGTATTAACCCCCTCTCACCTTACCTCCATCACCTTCAGGTATCATCCTTCTCTAATCCTCTGCCTCAGGTGATATAGTTAATCCTGATTTCGTCGTCCAGGGCTTTGCGAAGACCCTGTAGGAGGTCTCGAGTCAATGGTCAAGTTAATTGCTTGAGCGCAACGCTTCGACCGTCTACAACCACAGCGCTGTATTATTGCATGTCTGATGTTATATATATATATATATATATATATATATATATATATATATATATATATATATATATATTATATATATATATATATATGTGTGTGTGTGTTTGTGTGTGTATATACCATGCGGTATTCTTATAACATATGTTCTCCCTATTTCTAGCAGTTATAAAGCAAACTGGTTGTCTATATGAGAGATTCATGTACTGATACTATGCCAAATAGAAGAGTGATAGTACGTATATAAGAAAGGACAAGTTGATAGTATATGAGAAGTATTGATAGATAGTATCCGAGATTGAAAATGTTTGAAACTGAACCTATTTTATGTTTCATACTTTGATCCCTCTCGAACTATTGTTACGGAATACACAGCACTGAATACTTTATAAAAATACACAGAGTTGAATACTTCATAGATTCAGAGAGTTGAATACTTTATGGCAGTACATGTTGCTTCGGGTTCAAGAATATTATTCCCCGTCTGTAGACGAAATTCATCTATACTGTTATTTATGTACTTGATTTATCTAGATATTTTCTAAGGAAAGAGAAAAAAAAAGTTCGATCAAGGAAAAGCTAAAAGGGCAATGACGTGGCTGTGGAAAAGTTTCAATTGATAAAGAAATAAGTTCCTTAGGGATATCCTTCAATATCATGGATCCCAAACGAGGTCCAAACTTATCCTAGAGGAAGTTCAAACTTATCCCAAAAGAAGTTCAAGCTGATCCTAAAGGACGTCTAAATCTATTCTAAAGGAAATTCAAACTTATCCTCAAAGGAAACCGAAACTTTTCCTAAAGAAGGTCAAGACTTTTGGAAAAGGTTCAGACTTATCGACTCAATGAGGAAAGAACAAACTTTCCTGTGATTATGAAGTTTCAGGAAAAGATTATCATTTATTTAGGACCACACTTGGATCTTGATAAACAAAAAGACCACATATGAGCACTTATTCAACTATCAGCATACAAAGAAAGCGAATATTCATGAATAGTTTTGTTCATCAATGGCCAAATGAACAGAGTGAACATTTACAAGTTTATCCAAATACTTATAAAATTACTTATAAAATCCAAGTGATTACATCATTGCTTTCACAGCTTATGACGTTTGTTTAGTATACGAAACTGAGTAAAGTATTTGCAGGAAAGGAATATATTCCTTTATGATAATTCTATTAAATATTACCAGTATAAAACGTCTTTGCAAAGTGTGGAGCAAATATGAAATCAAGACAAAATTATGACGGACTGTTGTGGCTGGTAAAACTTCTGTATGTCTCGTATTCCTTTTGTTTCATTTTAGATTTTCCTCTCGTATTCTCTCTCTCTCTCTCTCTCTCTCTCTCTCTCTCTCTCTCTCTCTCTCTCTCTCTCTCTCTCTCTCTCTCTCTCTCTCACACACACACACACCTCATGTATTCCAATTTGCTTACTGGAAAAAAAAAGCGCCAGCAAATTCCTACAGCTTTTGATATAGAACTGCGCTGTATAAATCCGCAGTTGTTGGAGAAAGAAGAAGTGAAACTTATAATACATTTTGTAACCCTCTTTTGCAGCTCAAAATATTGTCTTGCTAGTTAACCACGATCCCTAGGGCCAAAGCTGTGTGATAGGATGAATAAGATTAAACCCAGAGATTCAGTCTGGTTGATATTTATCTGAACAAAGTCAAAATCCACATTGGATATCCGGCAGCGTTATCCAGGTATTCCAATACTTCTAAAAAATAAAAGATTTCCTTTGTTGTGTCACAGAATCCTGGTGTTTTGATTTTGTTATGGTTATTTTTCCATGGTTGTCTTTCGGCAGTCGTTTCTGTATGCTTCAAAAACGTGACGTATATGTATTTTGTATTTTTTTTTGTATTTCCCTGAATGGCATATTGTTCTCAATGATATCGCAAATTGGTTCACTTAGGACTTTGACACTAGTTATTGTGGGAAGCTAAAGGAGTTTTATTCGTGGTTCTGGTTCACTTTAGTAAAGATACTGGTTCATCTATTGCTTCATATCGTATGAACTTTACACATACATGTTTCCCATGTCTTAATTATATATGCATTTTTCCATTTCTTTATTAGGCGTTATATTTCTCCTACATCTATTATAGACGTATATTTCTCATCTGTTTATCATTTATATATTTCTCCCATGTCTTCAGTGTAGATGTATATCTAACACGCCTTGATCATACATGTATTATTTCCAATATTTTGATTATAGAGATATGTATTCCATATCGTTATCATGCATGTATTTTTCCTGTGTCCGGTATCATTATAGACTTAGTATCCTAGGAACGAATTTCTTGCTTCATATTCGCCTTTTCAAATCTTCACACATATTGAAATAATCAGGTGGGACCTGATTGAGATGTTTGAAACTACATTCTAGATAAAACTCAAAGGTGATTATATATATGTGGGGATAGGGGAGAAAGAATACTTCCCACGTATTCCCTGCGTGTCGTAGAAGGCGACTAAAAGGGAAGGGAGCGGGGGGCTGGAAATCCTCTCCTCTGGGTTTTTTTTAATTTTCCAAAAGAAGGAACAGAGAAGGGGGCAGGTGAGGATATTCCCTCAAAGGCCCAGTCCTCTGTTCTTAACGCTACCTCACTATTGCGGGAAATGGCGAATAGTATGAATAAAATATAAAATATATATATATATATAATCTACTCACCTCAGTTGCACTATGAATATCTCAAATCGGTGTTTTGCAAAAAAATATGAAAGTTATGATAGGTCCTAAGAGGTTAAAGATATAAGATATGATACTTCGTGGTCAAATTACCCAAAGGTAATTCAGTATTTTGATTTCATTCCCATCTTCTTTTATTATTCTTCTGTTTATTTCCCTTAGTGTTCGATGGCTTCCTTTACTATGACGATGGTTTACTGAAACTGCTTCACTACAGCAGACGATTGTGACGAAGTGTTATCATCATATTAACACAGTATGGCAGCTAGTGGGTGGGTGGGTAGGGTGGAGGGAATACGTGGTGCTGGAAGCTGAGACTGGGGTTCGACAACCAGTGGTACATTTAATGATATGTTGTGATGGTAATAATGTATGAATACATTTTAGTCTCATTAATTAAAACTCATCCAGAGGAGGACGACCCTTGATAATATACATACATTTAATTGAGTGCCTGATAACTTTGATCCGATAGTAAATATTTATCACATATATGTCAGTACTGTGCATTTTCATAGATAATATGTTTCCTCTTTTCTGCTCCATTTCATAGGAGAATGTGATCTCTGAATCTGATGACTTCTATGCTAGTTTGCTATATACTTTCTATTCTGAATTCTGACTCTTTAATGCCATTATATCGTCCCACAAAAGCTTCTAACTCACTTATCAAGTATAAGTAGGGATGATAGTTTCAAGTTTTAAAGAGATGATGATTTTAAGTATATGAATAATGATTTCAAGTGTATGCAGAAATGGTTTTAAGTGAATGCAGAGATAAGGCCAAGTGCATGGAGAAGTTATAATTGTAGGTATATAAAAGAATTATAACCAAAACTGTAAGTACAGATAATAATTTCAGATGTATGCAGAAATTATTAACCTATGTGCATGCAAAAATGACAATTCAGAGTGTACATTGAAAAGATTATTTCAAATATATGTAAAGATAATTATTTCTACACAAACTGAAATATTTCACAGATCCTTCAAATCCTTGCGAAAAGGTGACCCAATACAAATAAATGCATGACAGGAATTATACAATTCCTTATAGTTCATTATCCATATGCACGTACACGTGGGGTGGTTCAATGTGAATGAAACGAACTGGTTCGAAGATGGTAAGCAGGGATGCGAACCTGTGTTTTGAACCTCTCTTTTTTCACGCATTGCAAACTGTAGTCGGAGGTGCTTCGCCTGTCATGAAAAAAAAAGCCATTTTGCTGAAACACTATTTTGTGGTAATTCAATTGTTTTTTTTTTCTTTTTTATTAGCTAGAGCTGGAAAGTGCAAGTTGCATTGACTAGCGGAACCGAGCCTTGTGATTGGCTGTGTACTCTCTTCATGGTATGGACGCTGCAGCTGTCGGCCATTTAATATTTATCATAATACGTCACTGTAAACACCGGAAAAATGAGACTCTTTCATAATGCATTAAAAAGTTGGCTTGCATTAGTCGCTAGCAGGCGCGTCCCTCCCTCTCTCTCACCTGTTAGTTCTTTGTTTGTTCGAGGCTACTCTAGACGCTGGGGCTGAGTACTCCCATATGCATGGGGGAAAGAAAAATGGGAGGACCTCTCATCCTGCTAGACTGGACATTGGATAGTCTCCCACAGTGCATGAGGCATGGGGAGACGGGGTGGGGTGGGTGGGGGAGGATACGTAAGGCGATGGATATAGACTCCCATAGTACATGGTAGATGTGGGGAGAAGAGATAAACAGGGGTGTAGAAAATGTAAATCACCCATCGTGTCGCTGGGTGACATTTCTCTACATCTTCCTCCTCCCTGCCTCAACCACGTCACCCATTACGTAGTGGGTGTATATTCCCATCCTTTCTCACCCATTCTCTTCGTCCACGCATGGTGGATATAGAGTCAAAAACATGTCTATCACCAACTTGTTTAAAAGTAATTAAAGATGTAAATAACTATATATATATATATATATATATATATATATATATATATATATATATATATATATATATATATATATATATATATATATATATATATATATATGAATAAACATTGTATGTACAGAAGATTTCTGTTTTTCCTTCTACCTTGAACTTTAAGTAGATATCTTTTCGTTATCAAATAACAGGAAATGAGACACGAAGAATATCCATTTTATATGTCTAATGTGGGCAAATACCTTTATATACAATACCCAAAATATTTCAAGAATTGGTAAAAATTTTGGATGTGATTTCATATGGAGGGTTAATTTAGCTTTGTGCACGATAATTAATAATGCTAATAACAAAGGTTGATTTAGGGACCACAACAAAATATATAACATCCTTGGGACGTATGGAAATATGCTGTCGGTGGGAATATTTTTTCGTAACTAAACAGTATTTGCCAGTGCAGCCACCCATGCTCGGACGTGTGCAAAATTTCGTTAACAAATCTCCGAGGATTTGGAAAATACGTGTAGGACACGCGAGTGCACGAGCGCACGTGAACAGGCACGCGCGTGCATGAATAAATGCTTGCACACACACACACACACAGGCACCTCACCCAAACATCCATACTCACAATTACAGACACACACGTATAAACATACACAAACGCACGCTTGCAAAGAGGCATTTACACATACGCGCGCACGCATTCTGACTTGTATCATACAGCCATATACTCAAGGGTAAGTACAACCATATATAAACACAACTAATAAAAGCATAGACACCTATACTTACACACAACATACAAACATAAACGCATGTATACACTCATACATACCACAGACGAAAATACACACACACACACACACACACACACACACACACACACACACACACCTAACATACAACCACACGAATCAAGTGTGGTAATATTGCCTTAGAGACGCATCAAGCAAGATAGCGTTAATGGTCCACACCAGCTGGGTAAGGTATAGACCCCGGATCGAGTACACCAACAGGGCAGTAAATGACTGGAGACAATGTCTGATGAAATATACAGCAAATGTTATCCTGCTAGAAGAGGATTTTTCTCTTTCCTCTCCTGTCTAGACTAGGACCTATGGGTATCCTTAACTTCAGACTTAAGGAAGAATGAAACGAAAATACATCTTGGTAAGCCATCTAGACTACAGGACGAGAGGAGACGGGAAATTTCTCCTAGAAAAGATATGATATTACTCAACAGGTATCTATGTATCTATTTGCGAAGGAATACAATTACATAATAAGTGAATCTGTCCTCAGTAGCTCTCAATACCATATTGAATCAACGGAAACTATCCAACCCCTTTGGAAAGTGGGATGCAATCTTGGATGAACAGAAGGGGAGGTGTGTATGCGTGTTTGTAATTACTTTTTGGGACGGTACGAGAAGAGAGTTTTACACTAATAAGGCTCCTATTTCTTGTACTTGTGTGTGTGTGTGTGTGTGTGTGTGCAGGAAAGGGGAAGGGTTTCGATCGTCTCTTTCTCTCGTAAACAGGTTTGAGGTGTAAATAAAAAGGAAGAATGAGGTAGAAGTTTCGGTTGCTTGGACCGGATCCAGTGGAAATTTCAGTTTCAACGCGTATTTCAAATGTGTGCTCCAAAACGTGCTTAAAATGTGCTTCAAAGAGAGTTTTGAAACGTGTTTCGAATCATTTTTAAAAACGTGTCAGTGCCTGCTTTGAAGCATGTTTCAAAGTATGTCTGAGAGTTCGTTTCAAACTGTGATTCAAAGTGCTTTTAAGAGTTCGTTGTAAACTGTGATTCAAATTATTTCAAAGTTTGCTTCTGTGCTTGCTTCAAAGCTTCTTTCAAATGTTTCAAACTTTGTTTCAGAGCATGTGTGAAACGCCTTTAAAGCATGTTCCAATTAAAAAGAGATTGATATATTGAAACATACTGGTAGGGGATTAAAGAAACAGGAAAGTTTAACATGTTCTACTCATGGTGACACTGATAGAATAAAGAAAAGAATGCGTCTGAATATATATAAAGTAATAATTGTACAAAATAAAACATTTAGTGAAGTAAAAGCCTTGAAAAGAAGATATACAAAAAGATATTCAGAAAGCAATAGATCAGAATAGAGTGAGAATATCAAATTATGCAGTACAGCACATGATGATCGAAAAGAGACATTTGCAGGTAAAGAGATAATCTATGATCTAGAGACAAGATCTATGATGTAAGAGATAGAGACAAAGGAAATAAAGGACGAAAAATGAGAGAGAGAGAGAGAGAAACTAAAGGGATTTTGTTTCCAGTAAAAGCTATATATATATATATATATATATATATATATATATATATATATATATATATATATATATATATATATATATATATATATATATATATATATATATATATATATATATATATATAATATATATATATATATATATATATATATATATATATATATATATATATATATATATATATATATATATATATATATATATATATATGTATATATATATATATATATATATATATATATATATATATATATATATATATATATATATATATATATATATATATATATATATATATATATATATATATATATATATATATATATATATATATATATATATATATATATATAAGAAATAATTGTTCTTGTTCTTGCATTTAGAAAAGCAATTTCATCCTAAAAATTTTGAGAAATGAAGCTATTCTGGCGTATATTACCACATCTGAACCTCAAAATATACCCAGAAATAGTCAAATGATTTTATCTCTACAATTGTGAAGCTATTTCTGATCTCCTGAAAAATGGATTTGGAAGTTATCATTCTTGTAAATCAATCATGACACTATATTGATTTCACTCCCATCCGATATATATGATCTGCAAGATAATAGTGACAAATTCATACATACCAATAAAGCTTGGGATTTTTTTTTGATTTAGCACTTTCTATAGCTCGTATAGACTATGTGATGACGTGCATTCTATCATTTATTTCTAAGAGTGTCGTGCACGTGATCATCAGTGTTGTTGTTGTTGTTGTTGTTGTTATCATCATAATTACTATCATTTTCATTACTATTATTGTTATTACTATTATCATTATTATTATTATTATTATTATCATTATTATCATAATCATTATCATTATTATTAATATTATTATTATTATTATTATTATTATTATTATTATTATTATTATTATTATTATTATTGATATTATTTTTTTTTTTTTTTGCTTTGTCGCTGTCTCCCGCTTCTGCGAGGTAGCGCAAGGAAACAGACGAAAGAAATGGCCCAACCCACCCCCATACACATGTATATACATACGTCCACACACGCAAATATACATACCTAAACAGCTTTCCATGGTTTACCCCAGACGCTTCACATGCCTTGATTCAATCCACTGACAGCACGTCAACCCCGGTATACCACATCGATCCAATTCATTCTATTCCTTGCCCTCCTTTCACCCTCCTGCATGTTCAAGCCTCGATCACACAAAATCTTTTTCACTCCATCTTTCCACCTCCAATTTGGTCTCCCTCTTCTCCTCGTTCCCTCCACCTCCGACACATATATCCTCTTGGTCAATCTTTCCTCACTCATTCTCTCCATGTGCCCAAACCATTTCAAAACACCCTCTTCTGCTCTCTCAACCACGCTCTTTTTATTTCCACACATCTCTCTTACCCTTACGTTACTTACTCGATCAAACCACCTCACACCACACATTGTCCTCAAACATCTCATTTCCAGCACATCCATCCTCCTGCGCACACCTCTATCCATAGCCCATGCCTCGCAACCATACAACATTGTTGGAACCACTATTCCTTCAAACATACCCATTTTTGCTTTCCGAGATAATGTTCTCGACTTCCACACATTCTTCAAGGCCCCCAGAATTTTCGCCCCCTCCCCCACCCTATGATCCACTTCCGCTTCCATGGTTCCATCCGCTGCCAGATCCACTCCCAGATATCTAAAACACTTCACTTCCTCCAGGTTTTCTCCATTCAAACTCACCTCCCAATTGACTTGACCCTCAACCCTACTGTACCTAATAAACTTGCTCTTATTCACATTTACTCTTAACTTTCTTCTTTCACACACTTTACCAAACTCAGTCACCAGCTTCTGCAGTTTCTCACATGAATCAGCCACCAGCGCTGTATCATCAGCGAACAACAACTGACTCACTTCCCAAGCTCTCTCATCCCCAACAGACTTCATACTTGCCCCTCTTTCCAAAACTCTTGCATTCACCTCCCTAACAACCCCATCCAAAAACAAGTTAAACAACCATGGAGACATCACACACACCTGCCGCAAACCTACATTCACTGAGAACCAATCACTTTCCTCTCTTCCTACACGTACACATGCCTTACATCCTCGATAAAAACTTTTCACTGATTCTAACAACTTGCCTCCCACACCATATACTCTTAATACCTTCCACAGAGCATCTCTATCAACTCTATCATATGCCTTCTCCAGATCCATAAATGCTACATACAAATCCATTTGCTTTTCTAAGTATTATTATTATTATTATTATTATTATTATTATTATTATTATTATTATTATTATTATTATTGGTATTATTTTTTGTTATTATTATTATTATTATTATTATTATTATTATTATTATTATTATTATTATTATTATTATTATTATATTATTATAATTATCATTATTATCATTATTATTATTATTGTTATTATTATTATTATTATTATTATTATTATTATAATTATTATTATTATTATTATTATTGCTATCAATATTGTTGTCATTAATGTTATTGTTATCATTATTATTATTATTATTATTATTATTATTATTATTATTATTATTATTATTATTATTATTACTATTATTATTAGTTTCATCATTATTATTTTCATTATTACTGTTACTATTATTATCATCACTGTTACTATCATTATCATCATTATTGTTATCATAATTGTTTTATCATCATTATTATTAAAGTTATTAACATCATTGTCATTATGACTATGATCATAATTATCATCATTATCATGACTATTATAATTGTTTTATCCATATTCGTCTTTCTGCCTTTTCGAGGTAGTTTTACAGAAAAAAATCTTTGCGTTCCTGTTTCTTCTTTTTCCAATTTTCAAAAACGATAAGGATGCAATAACGATGGAAGGTTATCCAACCCATCCTCATATCTGTCTCTCTTAGTCTTCCCCTACGGCAGGTACTCACAAGATACCTGGGTTGTGTTGTATATTTCCCGCGTTCCCAAGGACAATTATCGCTATTAATATTTCTTTCGTATTTCACCAAATTGGTACGCACGTGTTGACTGCCTGAGTTAGGGTTACGAGTCGCATAATCAGTGAAATCTCACCAAAATACTGGAGGAATATTTCCTGTTATTTGCGCTGTAATTAGTAATAATAATAGTTCAGTAAACCATATACAGCCTACCTTAATGACTCATTACTCATTAGGAGTGCCCAAATATTGATGAGTTATTTCATGTTTCACTCATACACACAACAATATCGAAATAATTAGGAATTACTTTAAAAGCCTTTATTTTTGATACGGCGATGGTTGTGCTATATATTTTGTTACGCAGTTACCCCAAACAGGATACTGGAATTCCTGTGGGCTGTAATTACATTCCTGATTTTTGTAAATATATTAATGAAAGAGACATATGTTAAATAGATTATGATCTGCATGATACGGACACACACGTCCTACAAACTACCATCAGCCACTGCCAGATGAGCCATAACCCTCCTGATCAGTCAACCATGTAACAAAATATACACAAAGTTGTGTGAACACGCACCAAAACACTCACGGACACACATGCATACAGACATATACACTGGTACAGACAAGCACATCTATAAATACACAGGCAGATAAATGGGTACACAGATAGACAGATATACAGGCAGACAGAAAGACAGACAGAGAGACAGACAAACAGATAGACAGACAGAGAGACACACACAAACAGACAGACAGAAACAAACACACACACACACACACACACACACACACACACACACACACACACACACACACACACATATATATTAGCACCATCACCAGAGACTACACCCATCTTCTGAAAATTCTCTTACGACTCACGACACTTGAACTCCCTCCACCTGAACTCAGTAAACATCTCCACAGCTGTCATACTCACCTGCCTGGTCTTCTATGATATCCATCACACATCAGCAGTTGTGAAAAGATGCGAGTAAGAGCAAGCAATATCATCCTCTTTCTCCTTTACGCCACCCATCAAAATAATCAAACACGCTGATCCTCCAAAGTCTCTCTAGCCATCACTCACACCTCATTTGACAGATCGGTAAGAAGCCATCGCACTAACCTCGCCACAGTCACCTCGCGCCACCAAAGATCCCTCGTCCCCTGCGTTGAAGCCCGGAACCACAACCACATCAGACCCATCCGAGGTGCAAGAACAGTCCCATCTCAAAAACTGTGAACATCATCAGGGACAAACATAACATTCGTATAAACACTGTATAACATCAACTACCCTCTACTAAGACCCCGCTCTCTCTTTGTGTGACTTTTCTCTTTATATGTTCAGCCTAAGGGTGCATTTTATTTGATAAACCGTTATTAGTATGATAATAATGATAATAATGATATTAATAATAATAATGATAATAATAATAATAATAATAATAATAATAATAATAATAATAATAATAATAATAATAAGAATGATATTAATATTAATAACAATAATAATAATAATAATAATAATAATAATAATAATAATAATAATAATAATAATAATAATAATGATAATTATAATAAAATAGTAATAATAATTATTATTATTATTATTATTATTATTATTATTACTATTATTATTATTATTATTATTATTATTATTATTATTATTATTATTATTATTATTATTATTATTAATATTATTATCATTATTATCATCATCATCATATAATGATAATAGCAATAATGATTGTCATCATTGATATTTTCATTATTATCATGATCATTATTACTATCATTATTATTATTATTACTGTTATTATCATTACTACTACTACTACTACCAATGTTACTACCAATAGATTTCTTATTACCGAGACGATGTTCAAGAACATATTATGCTGATATTTTGATGTATGTATATTATGAGCTTGTTCCCTTCATTTGAGAGGACATATAGAGACCTATCTTTGTAAAACAGAAAACAAAATGGTCAATGACTCTAAGGAACAGCGAGTAATCCCAGTCTATCCTGATTCGTTGTAAGGAGTTCTCTTAAGGTCTCGAGGGATAAGATCCTATTGAAGGAGATCTATTGACTTATAGGATCCACTTCGAATCATTGTATATCAGCCCTACAAGTTTAATAACTTTTATCTTTTTCCTCCATCATCCCTAATCAGAGAACATTATTCTATGGAGTTTTCGAATCTAGCAAAGCACCAATTTCAAGACAGTCATTTCTTCTCTTAATTTATCATCAAGTATCTACGTTTCCATCATTAGTCTTGGAAGAGATACTCATTTCCTCTGTTGTTCTGGATGACAGAGCTCAGCCAATAAACTGCGTGTGGAACGAGAGGCCACCATGGCCAGTTCTGGTTTAAATCTAAGTCAAGAATATGAATATCTAATTACATGATGATAAGTACGAATGTCTCTTCGTCTAAAAGGAGTGTCTGCATTACTTTGTGATACTGAATAAATAAAGCGCGTTTTTTTCAAAAACTGTGTATAATCCTAATGTACATGTCCATCATTAAACGCTGATTAATACATAAAGACACTTGTTTCAAACTGAGTGTATATACTTTTGATGTGCCTTTGTACTATTAATTGATAACGAATGCAGAATGACATTTTGTTTTAATGGTTTTGCTCTGTATTTTCCCCGACGACAGACGGGGGCGATAAGCGGCATCAACTGGGATAGTCCTTAGAGAGGTAGAGGACGAAAGACTGACGAGACATCAACATCACCAGCATTACCACCAACACCATCACAACCATCGCCAAACACTACGCCAACACCACCACCACCACCACTACCACCACCACCGATTCCAACACTAAGATTTCCACCATTATATTGATAACCAGCACTTACACCATCACTAACACGACCGCCAACATCGCTACCATCTCCAACACTACCACCATCACTGGTACCATCATCACCGCCAACATTACCACCAAAAAGTGGAAAAGAAAATATATAATTTACGCCAATGAAATATCGCTATGAAGATGCAGTGAAATGTTGCTTACCAACGATCCTTCGAATGACCAAGATAATGTTTTGGATGAGAAGTTTGTATATAGTAATTCAAAGAAAGAGGTGCATGATAAGTCTTAAATCTTTTCACTGTATGGACCTTGAAATGCATATTTTCACTCTCTTAAAATCAATAGGATGACTAAAAATCACATATGGAGGTTGACTATAATTTGTACAGCCAAAATCTCGAGGTCGAAGAAATTCAGCTCAATATATACACACACAAGAATGTAGAACTCCCTACTCACACAATAGTAGGAATTACATATAGGTAATCACATTCACACACATATTGTAAGCTCTGATTCCTTAAAAGATCCCACATTGCATGAGCTTTATTCAAATTCTAGAAGGAAACATTTATTAGCAAAAACCCCCTAATCTTATACGTATCACAACGCGACAAGAAATCGGGATCAACAGATACAACAATGAAAGCAGACAGTTGTTGCAAAACCACTGCGAAAAAAGGGAACCACGTTGCAAAAATACAGTACAGAAGCGAGGGGAAAAAGGAGGGGGAGAGAGCAACCAAAAGTAGGAAGGATACAGCGAATAAACTTTATATAAAGATAGAGACGAGAGGTGTTACCAGACCCCGCCTGCAAGTGGTTACACAGCGAGGGAGATCACAATTCCGGCAAGCCTGCTTTATCTTCCGCGAATGGAAAGGAACTTCTCGTTCTAAAAGGGTCTATCATTTTCTTTGTTTCTGCGTGAAGAGCAGCTTCGTAGCTTAAGCAGTCTCACAAAAGAGGTCTTGGGGTTTTATGGTGACAGTATCAATAATGAAGAAGAGAAATGAAATATAATCCCAATTCTTCATTTAGGCTTCTGTGGATTTTATCTCTGTATTCACCTACTCAGTTATCGACGTCTTGTAAGTAGCAATTTCAATACATGATACAGTTATGTTCTAAAGAATTTCGGGCTCTTTATATCCAGCACACACTTGCAAGAATCTTGTCCACACATGGCTGCAAAATTACAGTTGAGATCGTTTGTACTTCTCTTGCCTGTAATGCTCCTTCTCATGCATCTTGGCAGCATGAATCTTCCAACAGTTCAGGGAGCATTTCCCATACTCTTGTTTCTTAGTTCTGTCTCAGTCAGTTTATTTCCTTCACAATCTATCGACTCATGTTTCTCACCTTTTCCCTAACATCTTCGACTATCTTTTTGTTCATTGAACATCAATAATCTCAATTATTTTTCTTCGGCTTTCATACACTAAAGTCGACACCACATCACGAAACTTTGCCTAATTAAAGATCTTGTTCTAACTGACTATTTCTTGCATATTTCCCTGACTCTGTGGAACCCTGTGAAAGAAATTAGCAGCACTAGATTACCTTCTCGTCCATCATACCCTCGAATTCATCAGACTGCAAGACACAGCCAAATACCAGTCTATCTCACGCGAAGTGAGCATGACCCTGACCTCCGGCTTCTGAGTCTCTCAACAAACCTCTTTTATCTCTCAATTGGTTGTTCGGAGTGCAAGACTTCCCAGCACTTTCTTCTATCTCTTCTGAGATTCTGCGGATTTCTTGGGTAAGAACGGATACCCATCTCCTGTTTCCTAGGTCGGTCGGGGCTTCCTTGAAATGATGAGTCGTGCTTTCAGCGAATCTTCTGCTTTTCAACTGTAACGTTTCTTTCCCCTCCTTAAATCCAGTCAGACACTTGGATAGGTCAAGCCGCAACATATCTTCAAGATTACACTGTCTTTTGTCAGCGTGAATGCGAGGGCACCAGAACCGCGATGGGAAAATGCGATGTATCGCAGAACATTACACAATATGTTCTTCCATCTAAATTCTCTCTGTTTATTGCCTTCCTTGAGATGAAGAAAACATATGAATTATATAGTAGCTTTCTCTTATGTCTCGCTTCCTCAGCTCTGCATTCCGGTCTTTAACTTTTACATTTTAAATCGGATGTCTTCCAGTCTTTCGCTTCTCTTATAGATCTAGTCTTAGAGTATTAACTCTCTTTTACCTAATAAAACTTTTCGGCCACCGTCATTTAGTCTTCACCCTTTCGACCGCTCTAGTCTTCTTGATTCTTATGTCGATCAGTTTTTTGTGATATCAGAAGAGGTCGGAGGTATACAAGTTATTGTGGAAAAATTAGAATAGAAAAATGGATATTTTTCCAAAAAGATTTTATCTGTAATATCAGGTGAAATTAGAAACATCTTAGCCTTCAATAGCTGCTTTCAGCAGAACTATCAGACTGATAATTCTGAGTACCTGTATCGGATCACGTCTTACCCTTCTCTTTCCTAAGCTAAGAATGCCGAGACTCTAGAGAGGGCTATAATAAAATTTTTATATCAGTCCAGGAATCATCTTGGTAGCTCGCCGCTGTACTGCCTATGTTCTATCTATGATATATTTTTGAGAAGGCTGATCAAATCTGAACATAATATTCAAGGTGGGAACGCACCAGTGGATTGTAAAGAGTGCTAGATTGATATCCTACACGTAAATTCGAAAGCCGTGCCTCTGAAGTGTGGTCAGAGAAAGCCATCCAACAGTGAACACAATATTTGAGATGTGAACACACCAGCGAATGGTAAAGAGAGAGGATGATTTTCTTTAACATGAATTCAAATGGACCCATATGTAATGTCTACATTTTTCAATTGCAATTTCTTACTGCTTCTGGTCAGTGCTCACATGACGAGTGAATGGCCGATATGCATAGCTGAATGTATCTCTCTCTCTCTCTCTCTCTCTCTCTCTCTCTCTCTCTCTCTCTCTCTCTCTCTATATATATATATATATATATATATATATATATATACATATATATATATATATAAAACTTTGAACACTGAAATCTTTTCACCTATGATATGAAGTTGTATTTACAAAAGAGACTATGATAAGCAAAATAGCTGATGGCATTCTGAAGTTATTACAAATATGTTACGAGGGAAAGCCAGTAACTAAAGACTTGCTGGATTTTACGTCATTAGCTGACGGAGGACAGTAACTGTAATCCTAAATTCATGTTCTGTTTAAGTGACTGAGACGTAAAAGTACAGCAAGGGCTTCAGGTAAGAATACTCATTCTATAATCACTTAATCGAATTTACAGAGATGAAGTTTCTCTTCATATGTTTACGTACGACAAAAAGAAAATGTACAAGACTTTGAATAAAGTCGTATATCAGAACCAAGATGCGAAGTCTTTGATTTTAAGTTGAATTTACTGACCCTGCTACCGCAGGTGATGAATAAATGACTCTTACCTTTTAGAAGGGGGAAAAACAATAAAATCATCACATATCTATGTCCTAGGGTATCTAAAGCATCCCAAGCATTCATCACGAACACATATTATATTACTATCAACATTAACTCGAAAAAAGATATGTTCTATAAAGATGATGCTCAGCACGACACATCTCACACGCAAGAACACCCAAGAGATATCTATTCCAGCAGGCAACAGCTCATCGGCATCTCTTCAGGCAGAACATACCACTACGGCCTCTGTTCTTGGGTATTCTTGATACATAATGAACCAGCCAGCATGACAGATCTGAGCGCAATACTAGAATAAGGTATCAGAGTCAGAAGATTGGGACAAGCCGCAACCAGGGCTGTTCCATGTCCACATCTTTTATGC
>NC_092295.1:4680235-4765235 GCF_036320965.1 Panulirus ornatus
AATTAGATACTGAAAATATTATGACATGCAATACCTGGGTTTGTCTTATGTTAAGATGAATGAGAAAGATATAATTTTTTTGCTGTACATTATTCAAGATAAAACTTTTTGTGATATTCTATTATTAGCAGCATATATATATATATATATATATATATATATATATATATATATATATATATATATATATATATATATATATATATATATATATATATATATATATATATATATATATATATATATATATATATATATATATATATATATATATATATATATGTGTATATATATATATATATATATATATATATATATATATATATATATATATATATATATATATATATATATATATATATATATATATATATATATATATATATATATATATATATATATATATATATATATATATATACATATATATATATGTGTGTGTGTGTGTGTGAGTATGGTTTGGATATATTCTGTTTAAGGAGCAAGGTACATTTGGTATTTATTGTTTCTTATTTTTCTTATTTGTTTTTCTTGCAGCAGTTTTCACAGATAGAGAAAGGTTGTAAATGAAATACCTAATGTTGATATCATTGTTTATATTTAATAATGCAGGTTTTGAGATACACATATCATCATCATCCAATAAAGTAAGACATAATACATAAGAATGTGATACGGGGAAACATACGCTGAGCATATAAATTCTTACACGTATATCAGAAAGTCACAGACAGAACATACATTAGTCAGCGGTGAGTCCATATTGAGGCATCAGACTGGACTGGTTTCCTAGGCATGTCGCAGCTGATAGTAGGAGTCTTGGAGTCCGCCACCTGGAGCCGTTCGATGTGGGATGAGGCGAAGCTGAGTTCATGTGTAGGTGTTATCCTCCCAGCGTCGAAGCTTGGCTTTCGTTCATGTCTGCCTAGCTTGCTGTCTTTTCCTCCAGCCTCAACCTACACTTGGGCTTTTAACATTGCCCAGAGCCATAGAGGTATTCCATCTCATTCATTTTGCAGTGACGAGAACTGCGTTCTAATCCAGTATTATGGCAAAAGTCTTCACTAAAGTACTCAGGAGTAGGTAAGTACTTCACCTATGACGTAAATTCTCTCAGTCAGTGCTCCTTATCTCATCCATCCCCATATATCACAATCATTTGGTTTGTTTGTTCTTTGACTCACACTTCCTTACTGCCACACGGTCACTCGTATAACATTTCTTCGTCAATACGCCCACCTCGCAATACATATTTTTCTTAGGCAATTCGTTTCCGACACGTCCGCCTCTGTCTGGTATTTTGCCATCAGGTCTCAGTAATCAAATCTATTCACCATCGTTGGGATATTTCGCATGGAGACCAACAAGAAGATGGAGAGATCAAGTGAGGGAGACTTTGAGGTATCACTGCCTTAAAATGTAGAAGGGGTGCAACAGGCGTGCATGAGATGGACTATATATTGTCGATATGATATACTGGGGGCGATGGGCAAGAATTGTGCTGAACAAGACGTTACGAAGCAACCGAGGAAAAGCATGAAATAGTCTGTAGAGCTCGGCTGTGTATGGTTGAGGCTGGTTTTGGTGCACTATACGTGACGGCTAGCGCGATGGAAGTGAACAAATAAGACCACTGTTGTGTTAGTTCCTGACGTACCTCACTTAGGCGGGAAACGGCGAGCAAGTATGAAAAGAAAGGATAAAGAGAAGGATATTAACAATAACAATAATAACAATGACGGTAATGAAAAATGGTAAAGAAAATAAGAAATCATCAATGATAATGTTAATGACAATGGTAATATGGTTAATGATAATAACAGTAATGATGACGATGATTGTAATAATGATGATAATAAAGATGATAATAATGGTAATGATAATAATGGAAAAAAATGATAATGATGATAATACAGATGATAATAATAACAATAATAATGATAATGATAATGATAATTATAAAAATGATAATGATGATAATGATAATGATAATAATGATAATGATAATGATGATAATGATATTAATGATAACGATAATAATAATGATAATAATAATAGTAATGATAATAATGATAATAATGGTGATAATAATGGTGATAATAATAATAATAATAATAATAATAATAATAATAATAATAATAATAATGATAATAATAATGATAATAATAATGGTGATGATGATGATAATAATAATAATAATAATAATAATAATAATAATAATAATAATAATAATAATAATAATAATAATGATAATAATAATAATAATAATGATTATAATAATGATAATAATGATAATGATAGTAACAATATTAATAGTAATAATAATGATGATAATGATGATAATAAAAATAATGATAATAATAACAATGCAATAAGGGTAATGATGATAATGATGATAACGATGATGATGACAATAACAATGACAACAATGAATATATACCTTTAATGGTAGTGTGTGTGTTTGTGTGTCTGTCTACGAAAAAGATTCACCTTTGACCTTAGATGTAATGGTTAGGTCAAATGTCAGTGATATCGGGGGTGTAGTGACGATTACGACCTTAGCAACGACGAAGAGCGTACAGTTGGGATAAAGTGATGATAACCTCAGTGGCGAAGGGGAGGGTTTAGGAAATAGTGTATAGAAAACATGAAATAACCCACGTAATGACAATGATAATGTTAATGATGACAGTAACTGTAATGATATGATAACAATTATAGTGATAATGATACTGCCACTACTACTACTACTACTACGAATAATAATGATGACGATAATAATGATAATAATTATGATAATGATATTGGTAATAATGATAATGACGACGATAATAATAATAATAATAATAATAATAATAATAATAATAATAATAATAATAATAATAATAATAATAATGATAATGACAATAATAACAATAATAATGATAATAATAATAGTGATGATAATAATAATGATAATAGAATAATGATAATGATAATGATAATAATGATATAATAATGATAATGATAATATTAATAATATTATTAATAATGATAATAATAATGATAATAATAATAATAATAATAATAATAATAATAATAATAATAATAATAATAATAATAATAATAATAATAATAATAATAATAATAATAATAATAATGATAATAACAATAATAGTGAAAATGATAGTGGTAATAATAATTATAACAATGGCAATAATGAATGTAAGAGTGATAAAGATAATGATAATGAATATGCAGGTACAGTAGTTACCATTTGTCTTTCATTATTTGTGGTACCATCTATGATTTCATGTTGACGTCTAGTATTTAAACTATTAACCCATTGATGCGACATCTGCTACTACTACTACTACTACTACTACTACTACTACTACTGTTAGTACTGTTCTGCTACCATCGCTACTTCTAGTGATGTTACTACTGCAATTACTATACTGCTACTACTACGACTAGGACTTCTACTACTTTTTACAGTACAATTATGGCTTCTTCCATGGTAGATGAAGTAGAAGTGACTTCTACTAAAGTAGGAGTCTCAGCTCTAAAAATGATATCAATCTTTGGTATATCTCTCAGTTTTGATATCATTGTCTATCATTTGCTTGCTCAGTAATATATGTAGTTGTTGAATTTAGTATATCAACAGTAGATTGTGGTGTTTAGTGCTAAATTGTGACTTCAGCAGACACAGAAATATGTGAGCTACAAGAAATACTAGTAATTATGAAAATTATCAACTGAATGAAATCGAAGAGCTTTGATAATAAAAAAAAATGTCATTATTTCATTACTTTAGACTTTGTTGCTTTTCTATGTACATTTTGTTTGTTTTTCTTTCTTTCTTTCTTTCTTTCTTTCTTTCTTTCTTCTTCTTCTTCTTCTATTTCTTCTTTTTTCATTTTTCAGGGATGAGTGATAATGATACAACTGATAGTAATAATAACAGTAATGATAATGATACAGTATGATAATAATGATGATAATTATAATGTTAATGACAATAAGATAATAATGATAGCAATAACAATAATGATAATAATAATAACAATAATGATAATGACAATAATAATAATAATAATAATGATAATAATAATAATAATAATAATAATAATAATAATAATAATAATGATAATAATAATAATAATAATAATAATAATAATAATAATAATAATAATAATAATAATAATAATAATAATAATAATAATAATAATAATAATAATAATTATAGAAATAATAATAGTAATAATGATGATAATAATAATAATGATAATGATAATAATAATGATAATAATAATAATAATAATAATAATAATAATAATAATAATAATAATAATAATAATAATAATAATAATAATAATAATAATAATAATAATAATAATAATAATAATAATAATAATAATAATAATAATAATAATAATAATATTAATAATAATAATAATGATCATAATAATAATGATAAAAAAACAATAATGATAATAATAACTGATAATAATAGAAATGATATAATGATAATAATGATAACAACAATGATAGTAATAATGATAATAATAAGATTAATGATGATAATACTTATAATAATAGTGATGATAATACTTATGATAATAATCATGATAATCATGATAAAGATAATGATAGCAATAGGGAAATTAATAATAGCTTTACTGTTACTTGTACCACCATTACTACTGCTATCACCACTATTGCGACTACTGCTTCTACTACTACTACCACTACTACTACTACTGCTGCTGCTACTACTACTACTGCTACTACTATTACCTACCATGACTGCTACTACTACGCTAATAGTTCTGTCGTAACACTTCTCCTGTCGAGCTACTGCCTATGTATTTTTTATCTTTTATTCCTAATTCCTACAATAACCACTTGTAGAGTGTGGATGAGATGAACATCCAGTGGGATTTGTGAGTCATCCTTAGCACCCGTGAGTGAGGTGAGTGCTATATGAGTAACGTTCCTCATCCTCTGTTGCAGTATATCCCCTACACTGTCTAAAGTTCAAGATTGGGTGCAGAGAGAGAGAGAGAGAGAGAGAGAGAGAGAGAGAGAGAGAGAGAGAGACCCCGCGGCTCTGTAACTGTAAAGGGAGAAGTGGGGAGAGGAGAGGGGGGGGACGGTTTAGATGGATTCATCCGTCATACACAGACCTGTTAACCTCGGCAGATCAACTATGATCATTGTAGGAACTAACATCTTGCCATCATCCACCCTGGAACATCGTCTCCGTTGTGATTAGCCGAGCACGAACCCGCAGCGCACATTATTTCCGGGGATTATTATGCAGGTTTTTTTTCGCGCCTAATTTTCCGGACGCATCAACAAAATGGCCTCCACTCGCTGCTGCTGCTGAGTCAGTTCCCGCAACACCACGGAAAGAATCTGTATCATTTTTCTGATTTATTTCGCTATATTTCATCTTTTCACGAATGATTATTACGTAATGATCGTTTATTAAACGCCGTATTAATCTCCTGTTACTTTCATCTCTGTCAATCCGCTGCTGTTTCCTCATATTGTAAGATATTCATCAGCTATTGATCATAAAGGATTCGAGTAATATATCTACTGACTGAAGATATGATTAAGGAATCATGACTATTCTTGGCCTGATATGTTGGTCTTGTTCGTTAGTTTTGATATGATTACTCAGCCTTGATTATTAAGGTTCTGATTAACCGATCTTGATTATTGATAGACTGATAAATGTATTTCAGTCATTCGTTGTCTGATTAACGAGTCTTTATCATTCATTGGTTGATTACCCTGTGGTAATTATTCAGAACCTTATATCTAGTCTTGTTTTTTGGAACTTGTTCAATCACTCTTGATTATTCAGTACCTGATTACTCTGTCTGAATTACTCACTGACTGAACATCAAGTTGTGATTACTCAGGATTATCCAGTCTTGAATAACCATTACACCATTGACGATTCCTAATTATTCAAAGCCTTATCAAACATTTTTGATAATTTACGAACTGAATGACCAGTTTTGATTAATTAGGAGCTGATTAATCACTCGTGATGACTGCCTGGGATCCACTGCAGACAGAATCCCGATTACTCAACTTGAAAACAACCCAATACATCTATTTTCCCAATAATCAACACGACATGTTGTTGGCGATACAGTTCATACAGTTGATACAACTTCAGATCATGAACATTCACATACACTGGAAACCAAGAATATTGAAGATGTTTGAATATTGATAAATATGTTAATCAGGTTCCAAGCTTTCGTCATACCAGCTTCTCCGTTCTGAATGTTTGAGATTCAAGTTAAGTTCATGGCATTTTAGATTATTATTAACTTGGTCCTAGTAGTCCAGTGCCTAAGTTAGCCAGGTCTTTGGCATTCAAGACACAAATTAGCCTGGATTCAAGACAGGCAAAAAAGACCTGATTTAACTAACCTGTGGATATAAGACACACGTTAGCCAGGTCTCAAAGTAAGCAAGAATTAACTCAGCCAAGCTGTGGATATGACACAAGTTAGCCAGGTCTCAAGGCAGGCAAGACCTAACTTAACCAAGCTATGGATATGTTCTAGTTAACGAAGTCTCTGGCATGATGGCTTCAAGAGTACCAGATCATATGCATCCACGATTCAAATCAACCACACTGTAGATATTTAAGCCACCGATGAATCAACGCCTATCATTTCAGATTCAATTAACAAAAGACACTGACGAATCTGATTTACCAGGTTAACTTATGTTAACCCAGACTTGGATATTTCATATTCAATATAGATTCAGGTTAAGCAAAAGACTTTATAGACACCAGGAAACCTGTTAGGATTAAGAGAATCAATTTTGATAGATTGATCACGATGAAAAGATTCAAAACTAACACAATAGATAAGAGGAAATGTATTGACAGAGTATGTTCTAAACTGGGTTACTTAGGAAGCTTCATTACTATTAGAAATTAGATTTAGATGAAGTCATTGACAGCCTTAGACCATTTCGAAAGCTACATTTCTAATTCATTTGAAATTGCAAGCATTACTGGAACTACATATATGCAGTGCACAAAAACAAGATGCATTGTAGTTAAGTATATTTCAAGGAAAAAGTACTGAAAACTAACATATCCGTATTATGAAACACAAGAGAAAAAATAATTTCAGAGTCATTAGATTTAGAATAAAACTTTATGACCTGAATATATTTTCATACAGATTTTTGAAAAGATCACACCCATATTAATCTGATGCAGATAAATACGAGGACACACTTCTAATATATATATATATATATATATATATATATATATATATATATATATATATATAGAGAGAGAGAGAGAGAGAGAGAGAGAGAGAGATTTTCAAAGTGACCATTCTTTACTTTGTAAAGCATATCAAGTATCATAATGTGCCTGTGAATCAAAATGATAATTTTCTTGGCATAAAAGAACATTAGACACTAGTCACTCCTCTGATCCCACAAGTCATGACTTTGAAAGAACTGCCAATAATGCTACGCTTTTTCATGTCTCCTTAGACAGTACCAATTGTGTTTTGTTCTCGTGTGTATATTCCTGATGTACCCTAAATGTTAATTAATCATCAATGATCCCAGTTGTTCATAAAGTCTCCCTACTTTTCCTTTCATTTTACAATATGCTTTCACCAACAGTTAGTCTATGGAAGATAGAAAACATCATAAGGTTAGACAAATTTCCATTTACATAGTCAGTTCAGATGCGTATAAATGTTTATATAGATTCATGATCAAGTGTGGATGTATTGTGTCGACCTGTGTATTGTAAACTAAACTGCTTTTTGTCAAATTACCTATTAAACGCACGTGACAGATTACAGCCTTCATAATGTACAAGAATATAAGGACTGGACAAGGGACAAGCATAGGGTTGGAAATAAATCATTTGGCCTCGAAATTCTCTGTCAATGATTAAGTGCTTTTCTAAATAAGTCACAGTGAAGCTTTTGGAGACAACAAGAGAGCTAACACGGAGATAGTTATTGAAATTTTTTGATTAGTAGAAAGATTCATTTAGTGTTTTCTTCTAAGAATATTGAGATGTGGCTATATAACAAGGGATTACCGGCGACCTAATCAACTACTCGAAGATTTTGTTTTGAAGATATTCTGATTATTCCCTTTACCAGCATTTTCCTAGAGCAAATGTACGGTCATAGTATTATCTCATGATTTCCACAATTTATATAACTTTTCAAATCCTTCATTCTAGTTAAACACTATTAAAGAGATAAAAAGAAAGACCCAAAACATTTTAGTCTTGTTTATCTCTTCAACTAAAGCAATAGATCTTGTCACTATTGCATGACTTCTTTAAGAGATATCTGAACAAACCTTTTCCGAAGCAGCAATATAAGCAAGATTATTTTCGAGTCATATACTCCTTTGATTATCTTCATTCACGAGAATTCCTCTCGATTTGACGAAGTCTTCGGATGATGTCTTCACTCTTTTACGCAGGCTTCTACTTTATCATGGTAGGCTACCTTTTAGAGACTACTACTAAGATTACCTGATAAATGAATATCTCTGCAAGACCGTTAATGGAAAAGAAATCCATAGAGAAATTCTGTTAAGGAAAATATAATCCCCGCCAGAGCAGACGTCTATTCAGTTCTGGACACCATCCATTCTCATTTGATCTATCTTATCGCTATAACTTTCAACATGAAGTTGGCTGCCTATCTGGGTTTCAGGACTATCGATGACCAGGGTCGTTAAGGCCACCAACATTAGATCTTGAACCTTTTCCGCCGGTGTTCAAGGGAATTCTGAGGCCGTACTCGCCGTTTAGTTGACGCGTGTCGACATATACTTCAGACATTGTCACTAATTTGAGCTTACTGGTCTCACGTGTTAGTGATATGTTACTTAGGAGACACAAGCAAATGATCATGTGATCTTCCGTTTGCTAAATGTAGTGTTTACAGTATATTCTGTTGGTGCAACAGCATAGATATGCTATCTTATGTTTGGTCAACAAAAGATGTATTCATCTTTCATCGCTGAATACAAAGGTTAACAGGTCTATCACTTCTTGAATTAGGTGGTTATACTATAGTCTACCACTTGATAAGAATGGCAGTATAACTCCATTATTCTTGAATGAAATGGCTATACTCTCTGCTTATTGAGTAAGATGACCGTATCACCCTGTGCTTGCTGAATGAGAAGTGTATATCACCCAGTGCTTGCTACAGGAGATGGCTGTATCACCCTGTGCTTGCTGAAAAGGATGGCTTTGTCATTCTGTGCTTGCTGAAGGAATGGTTGTATCATCCCTTACCTGTTAAACGAGTTGGATGTATTGTCTCCTGCGATATGAGGAAGAGTAATTCTATGGTAGGTGTCTTAGAAATACATCCCCTAGATGTCATTTCAAGGAAGCAACTTAAGGGTTTGATTATCTAAATGAACTTCAGACGTACTCTCTATGAACGGTGTCTGAAAAAACGCATATTCAAGATGTATTAAGTAAGTTTCCTCTCTGAGAAATGTTCTCAAAATGTCATCTTCGTAATGCTTTTAATGATGATCTCTCATTTTCTGAGAAACACATCTGTAAGCATCAATTTAGGATATTCCTCAAGAAATCTGAAAATCATATTCTCCTTTGCATTATACTACCATCAGGACCTCCTTCATAAGCTTTGCAGCTTTATTCCACACAGAAACAATGGATTCCTTTGGAGTGAGGGAGTCTTTGACGCGCCTGTACTCTATCATCTCCTATGGAATACAGTGACTTCTTGCAGTTTAATAACTTGCAGGCGGAGTCCGGCAACACCCGGCTTCAAATGAATACGAAAATAGCAACACATCTTTCCAATAAAAAAACTTGAAGCTTTGCCTAAGACAATTAATACAGTTACATAACAATAACCATCTGATTTTCCTTCATATCTAAGAACCTCTCAAAGCTAAACTGCGGACATGAACACTGTCCATCTGCTCTTTAGAAGTGTGGGGAACTTGGTATTCTGGCAAAATTCTCTTTCCTGTAACAAAAATGTAGAAACTCCAAATACACAGTACGTTGAAAAAGGCGAGTTTGGCAAAGGCTGATTCGCTAACAAAATACGCTAACGTGTCACACTAGAAATTTCCGAAAAGGTTTATCTAATAACGAATCGAATAATATTCTACATTGGTTATTTTTTCAGCTTTACATAGAGTTATACAGCATTAGAGGAAGTTGTATAGAGAGTTAGTGTTTCAGAGTTGGGTATCTAAATAAAAAATAAAACAGTTTATTTGAACCTCAACTCTGGGCAGTAAAAGGCTCCACCAACAAGTGAGTTAAGGTTTCCTTTATGAATCTCAAAAAATATTATGGGTCTAGCAAGTAACCTCTGAATTTATCTGAAAGAAGCCTGTAGGAACCATCTTGAGTGTGGAAAAAGAACTTTACATTTGTAGATGAAGGAAAAATTAAGGAACCTGGAATATTAGTTGAGCGTGTAGAGATTCCTATAATTCCAGATTTTTCTGAGTTATTAGTAATACAGCCTAATTGACGGTTGTTTCTTGGACGGATTCGCAATTGATCAGCATCTCCGATAACCTGAGGATCACGTCAAAAGTTCCAAGATACATTAGCTTATAATGATTGTTGGAAGTTTACTGTGAAATTTCTACTTTAACTCTAAAACACAAAGGTCATCAAAAGGTAAACAGGTGAAGACACACGCACACACACACACACACACACACACACACACACACACACATACACACTATCTGTTTACTTCAGGTCGTCTTCACACTGCAAGACGGCTTGGGCCGGAGGCTTAAGATACTTCATATATTGATCACTATAGCTGTGTAACCAGTTTTTCATCAAGTCAAAAACTGTATTACATATTTCTAATGATATAATCATTGCTGTCTCTTAAACTCTCAAGATAAACCTTTTGCCCATGAACCATGACATGATATCATATCTTTCAGAACAATCAGATTTTCCCATAGGGCCCATGAGGCACATTTAGTGAGAGCGCACGTTATCCTAGAATTCTCCTCAACTCCTGAAAATGATGTTGAAGATATATTGGCTGGTGGATGTAACTTGATGTTGGTGACCTTAATGACCCTGGTAGATGATGTGCCTAAACCCCAGTCAACCAATGGAAGGGTCTGAAAGTTCTACGTTATTCTAGGATAAGAAACTCCCTTCACACCATTACATCTAGACCGACAGATCTCCAGATCCCTGGAGTTGTGACATGTTACCTAAATACTCCCTCATCCCTGGAACGGGCACCACTCTCGAGGGTAAGGAGTTTCGCTGACTGGAAGTACTCTCCATCAAGTCGCACCCCTGAAGAGGTCTCATTCCAGGAGATCAAGAAGGAGAAATTAACGCTCTTTAAGAATATTCCTTTTGATATGTGTTTTTAATCAGCAACTCTTCAAGCGTAAGGTCTTCTTTAACCGCTTCTGCTGAAGAAGTTCTTATGTGTGACGCATGTGACTCACCATCCTTCAAAAAGTTCATGCTATGGATGACACATGTGAATTACTAATCTTCAAGAAGTTCTTGTTATGGAGAGCTATATAGTACACCTACCCTTCAAGAAAGTCTTCTTTCTGGGAACTGTAAAGTCCATCTACTCTTCAAGAAGGTCTTGTTAAAGAAGAATGTGATCTAATCACCCTTTAAGGGGTTCTTGGCATGCGGAACCTTAAATTCCTGCCATCCTTGAAGAACACGTGAATGGGGCAAGCATAAGTAATAACTTGGGACTCCGTAAAGCTGTCTTCTTGATGTTTCAAAAATCTTTCATAGTTTACCTGAAGAAAACAGGCAATGAGATGGCTATAGGACGTGGAAATGTAAACCTACAGACTTTTATAGTTCTAATTTTCCCAAGATGAAGGTGTTACCCACAACATGCTAGAGAGAGAGAGAGAGAGAGAGAGAGAGAGAGAGAGAGAGAGAGAGAGAGAGAGAGAGAGAGAGAGAGAGAGAGAGAGAGAGAGAGAGAGAGAGAGAGAGAGAGAGAGAGAGAGAGACCCTGAAATATTATTGCCAATTTCAACTTCCTCTTATTTGTGGTTCCGATATTTCATATTAGCTACAGAGATATAACATGAACGCATATGGACGTTCTGCAGAAGGCTGGGGTTACCGCCTCGTGTCATGTTGAATTTGAAATGCATGAATTATACTGACACGTAATAGTTAAACAGAAAGTAGATAATTGAAGTAATCGAAATCAAAGGCCATGTTTCCAGCTGTGAGATTTCAGGCGAAGATAAAAAGAAATTACTTTCTCTTTGAATGAGTTGGTTCTGAAACGAACGAGATCAGGACGTGGATATTAGAATTTAACAAAATGAAAGCTGGCAGGATTATTTTTCCAATCAAGCGAATTTCTGTCGTAAATGATCGTGACGTATGTGTGCGGATCCTTGCTCTGTTTTGCTGGTATTGTGTAACTAATGGTCTTTATATCCATTATTTCTCACGGTAATCTCCAAACTTTCAAGGAGGAATCTTAGGTTGTTCAGAATCCTTATCATCTCATTTTCTTTCCTAAGATGTATAGGTAATCAAGTTTACCTTATTCAAGTATTTCTTTCACCAAGATGTATAGATGCTCAAGCTCATCTTATTCAAATACTTCTCAAGTACTTGCAAAAAGATGATAGAGGAATAAGGAATACCATTCTTGACAATGATATATATCTTTAAAAAGATGCTAACAGCATATTAAATCATTAGGGCCTGAGACTGTTAGTGAAATGATTAGAGATTTTATGTCTCACTCCTACCTTAGCTTCATTTCACATAGATCAAATAGTCCCCTTTTTGCCTGTTAAGTAACTCACACGAAAAAGTACGTAACATCCGCAACAAGTGTATAGGTAAAGCTATAATGAACCTTACATATATATATCACCAACAAGGCTTCCGCAGTGTAAAGACTATTAGCGATCTTCTCCCTTGTGTAACATCTTCGTTCCTTCTTATAAGATCTAGAGAATCCTCTGTCGTGTGCCTCAACATCTATCAAAGGTATTATAGAGTGTGGTGCAAGACGTTGCTTACTTGACTACCCTCCTTTGGATTTCATACTCTCTCTGTTCTCCAGTGCCTAGTTTTCTTTCTGATGGTTTCACTGCAGTAGTCGTTGACGCAGCGACCTCTTCCTTTTACCTTCCCAACAGCTATGTCCCTATTATCTTTCTTCTTTTTATATATGATCTTCATATCCTCTTCTTCCAACCCTTGTCACTCGTATGATGACGACTTCTTTTTACATTCTTCACCTCACTTTCAGTCTCTTTCACATTTATATACTCGTTTTTCTTCTCACACTGAACACATTTCCTTTCTTAATGAGGACCTCCGTAACATTGTCAAATAGGAAAGCAATAACCTAATTTAGTTTAAGTGGTAAAAGGCTGTTCCTATCGAAATCTCCATCTAAATATCACTCATTTCCTGTTACTCACCTTCTAAGTATCATAATTCAACCAACAATAAAGTAAACATGTTTCATGTTTGGCATAACTATATCCTTTACTGCATCTTAAGAGCCTCACATGATGAATATAGCAAAATCTGCTCCTCAAATGCATAGGTGTTGTATGAGAGCCTCAGTCATTTTCTATTCTGTGAGCAGGTATTGCACTGATGATCACACATCTTGAGGTGGCTCTTCCACGAATTATACTTGAAGCCTTTCCAAGAATTCCTAAATGTTTTTTTATACCGACATTGTAGTCAAGACAGGGATGTGTTTGTGAGATGTGATGATAGCTGGATGATAGTGGATTACATATAGTGATGCGATGAAGTAGTCATGGTATGAACATATTGTTGATCGATTCTTAGTGAACTGGTGGGTGCGAAGTCTGAGACGTGAGCTTGATAGAATAGTGAGCTGGTGGGTGTGAAGTCTGAGACGTGAGCTTGATAGTACTACAAAGGTGATTTAGGGGTTGTGAAAAGAAACAGCGACAGACCATAAGGTCATTTTGAGGCTATATTTTGATAGTAGGGGAGACCAAAGACATACAGATTAGTCTGGTGAGAGCAAGTATGATAATTCCTTTGTGTTACTAGTAGTGACGATGTAATCATTAACCATTATAGAGGTAGCAATGATAATCTAGTTATCTAGACATAACAGTGATAATCTAGTTGTCTAGGTAAGGCTGTGAGAAAAGTTAGCTCAACAGCGTTCAATGTTGAACTGAGGTTTGTGATATGGCTTGGCGTTATATTTGAGGGTTAAACTGGACGAACTGATGTGGCAATCGTATGATAAGAGTAATGGTGACATCAAATGCTGGACACGGACATGGGCGTGGATATAGTCAAGGTGATGTCACAAATGTGTTATTGTCATTGGAATATGGTGGAGCAAAATAGTTATGTCGATGGAACAGCGTCAGTATGGAGCCCGCAATCAACATTATTCATTGTGCCTCCTGATATATGCCCAATAAATCTAGTTAGAAAACATAATAAAAATTGATACGTACACAGTACCTAACAGAATCAGGATACAACAGATGAAAAACGGTAAAAAAAAGAGTATTGCAAATATACAGTTTACAGATAGTCTGATTATGTTCTCTGATAGAAGTTCTCTTCGGAAATGTTGATGGAAAGTAATATACAATCTAATACAGCTGAAGGATGGAAATATTCGGTGCACGAGACGGTGGAGATCAAATCAGAAAAGAGGACATTCTGGGAAGGAAAGGAAAGCTTTGATAAACAGGAGGGAGTCGGCGGCTGCCCCTTCATATTTATGGCTTAGGGCTGGACAAGTACAAGCGTTTGCGTGAATATACATTCATGTGCGTATATATATGTATATATATATATATATATATATATATATATATATATATATATATATATATATATATATATATATATATATATATATATATATATATATATATATATATATATATATATGTGTGTGTGTGTGTATACTCTCTAAGAGGTTACAATGCTAGGAACATGTCACCCTCGGATAGGCCGTATAATCGTCAAAGACCAGGAGAGTACAGTTTGGGTGAGGACCTTCTGGCTGAAAGGGTTCCTTGATAAACTAAACGCAGATATGATGGTCATCGCAAGCCTAGAGAAACTCAAACATACACATACGCTTTTAAGAATAACCAGAAAACATGAAATGGTTATCTTAATAATTATCCTTGACGTAAAACAAGAGCTTTATCTTGATATAACTAGTCAAGACCCAGCTTGAATATCTGCTAAGTCCTTTAGATACAACTTTGAAGATTTTTTAGTTACTCAAAGAATCCGTATGGTTTCTCCTAGGGTATACATGGAGCACGCTGTGGTATATGGCAAAGCCATATAACAGAAGACCCGATGGTCTGTCATGAGGTCATCCGCTTGGAGACACTGATATCATCCTCAACTATTCATGTATGCAGAAAGTTGCAAGAACGGGAGGAAATTCTATATTCTTCACTACCGTTTAATATAAGGTATTGGGGAATTATTAAGGACGTCAATTTTAAAATACATCTACCAACACTTTCTTCAAGTCTTAAGGATGATTGTAAGACCACATACACTCTCACTCTACATGTGGTCTATCCTATGAGAGGAAAACGTCTTTGGCAAATGTTTACTTTGCTGAAGACCTGTTGGAAGTGTCTCATTGCCGACGAAACCTCAAGGCCAAATACATGTTTCTTAAAGAACTTGTACCATCAATGGCGACAGATCATCAGTTTTTACATTAACGAATTGTTTAGGATCGTTTACACGGTCATGAATCGAAGACCAAAAGCCATATCTAAAAGGTATATAAGGAAGTGTAAGAAGGCAGGTATGCAGTGGTCGCAAAGTGGTTATTGTAAAATGGAAATCGAATTGGAGGATCCGAACATTGTCGGTAACACCAGGTACAATAAATACTTTGATTTTCCTCAAGTGATTATTGTGCTGCCATTTGAATGATTCTCTGGAACTATAGATATCAGATCTTATTAAATATTGTTGTCGTCTTTTACGACACACAGGAGATATGTGGGTAGTATCATTTGTCTCTTATACCCTGGGATAATGAGTGCTTGAAAAATAAGGTAGAGAACTCGAGATTAAGTTAAGAAACGTAAATCAGAATTTTGTCTGTGACACTCGTAATGAAGATAAGAGCACTGGCAAGGTAAAGTTATACATATTCGTTACGGGAAACGTAACGTAACAGAAGTTTCGCATTTTTCACTTCCTCGCCTTGTGTTCAGACAATGGTTCGAACGAGGAAGATTTCAGGAAAGCTAATTCTTGAGAATTTTGTAGCAAGCGACCAAGTTGCATACATATTTTCTACTTGTTGTCTTTCGCGTTTGAAACTGATGTTCTTTTGCAAAATATTCTCCAAACGCAATTATGATATATTTCACAGATGAAACAATGAATGAAAGTCATCTTTCATATATAGTAAGGAAACAGTACATCACACACTACTAAGGTCTGAAATGAATATACACCAAAACGGTTCTTTGGCTTTGCAAGGATAGCAGGAAGATCCTATCCACAGTACAAGACTGATGTAATCAAAGGTCTTTAATCCAACACTCTTTACGTGCAGTCATACAGAGATTCAACCACGTCTAAAGCAAAACACTGTGTATAGATAACTAGCACTTACGCCTTCAAAATAATGTGTTTTTACAGATATGCGTTTCTTTGAGACTTTAAATAGAGGTGAAGAAAGCGAATAGCGTTGAAAGTTTCTCTTACCTGTCTAGAGAACAGAAATCATGTCTTTGTACCTAACATATGATAGCAATAACTATAAACGACGAAATTTATATGGATTCTGACATCATTCGAGAAGCGATCATCGGCATTTCCGCAAAACATGGATAGGTCTGTAAAGATATCAGATCTAAGAATATTTCAAATCCTATATCTATTCAGGTGGGTGTCTCATTAACTAAAACATTTGTGTTGATGATGTAGTGAATACATATCCTCCAAATATCATTTGCATACACCTCCTCTACTTGCAGTATGAACCAACATAAGGGATTTAGGATTCGTCAGTTTTATTAGATTTATTTTGTGGGGATTACTCTTTCATCTTCAGAGAGTGAGCGAATGTGAGTGAGAGTGTGTGAAAGAGGGGGAGTGTAGTAGACAAGCCAGGATATGTGAGGTAATCCCTTCTGCCCTGATTCAGAAAGGGGGATTCACCTTCTTCATTCTATCATATTTCTTTTCTAGCAAATCCCTGAGGGATTTCTAGCTCACAACCTCATTGATTATTTATGTTTCTCAGTAACATAGCTATGAGTTCATATCTACGGTATGTCTGTAGATATGTAACACTGTACATATATAATGCTTGAGACACTAAACTCGTCTTTTGATCTTTATAGTCTCCCTTTCCTCTACCATGTGAAGGCAATTTCCTAAACTAATCCATCTTTAAGATATACATTTAGTTAAAACAGGGTAGGAAATGAACACAGATACCTTGAATGATATCTGATAGATACATCATAATCGATAACGAACTTAGATATCAGTCTACTGAGTATATTCTTCTCGCTGACATAAAGGAATACTTCTTAGTAAAAGATGACGATGTTTATGAAAGGGAACCAGGGAACAGTCGAGATGAATTATTGAGAGATTGAACGAGAGCCACCATCGGTGCCCCGCGTGGCTGAGCCTCCGGGGATATAACAGCGGTAGAGGAGGACCTATATAAACAGATTTCTGCTGTACACCTCACTCTATAAATCTACATATATATATATATATATATATATATATATATATATATATATATATATATATATATATATATATATATACATTCACCACTCAGACCTATAGGGAAGGATGCACAACTGGGTTAGCTGTGAGTAGGGCTGCTACTTCCAAGACTCGAACTTGGGCCTTTTAGACTAGTTGGTAACATCTACAACTGCTATATTACGGAGGCTGACAAATTTGCGTCTAAATGTGGGATTCGAACTCATGACCTCGAGTTTTTAAGAATCTCGCATTCTGTCGTTTGTATGTTTGTATGTATTTGCTTATTTGTATGAATGCGCGCGCACCTAAGCCCTGCCTACCAGTCCCAGTTTTCTCTACTGTAAAATCACTAGAAAATCGCGCTGCGTTGAGCGAAGCAAATAATTAACTCTCTGTTAGATGAAAATTAATTCAAAAATAATTATCAACAATATTCCTGTGCCTTAGCTGATGGCAGATGAATATTAACATTAGGGTCTCGTACATGAATATTTGTTGGATGATTACATGTAATCACTTTTCGGGTACTTACTGAAGCTAAGACCAAAGGAAGGAAGGAAAAGGGAGTATTATGGTATTTCTAAAGGCACAGAGGATATGCGAAATTTTCGTCTTGTGATTACACGATTTCTAAATCAATTTGAAAGGCAGATGAAATCAGAATCCTCTCCAACCTTTCTAAATTAGGAACTGATTAAGTTTAGGTTCTGTAGACGACTCTTATTGAATTAGCTTCTCTGTGCGAAAATCACCTTAGTAGCTCGCTGCTCTATTCTCTTCATCTACTGAAACTCATTAATTATCAACCCCATTTACCTTCTAATATATATATATATATATATATATATATATATATATATATATATATATATATATATATATATATATATATATATATATATATATATATATATATATATATATTGATAATCTTGAAACAGACTCATAATGATATGAAATCACCATTTCCATGCATGATAATAGAACATCTATTTGTCTATCAATTATAAGTCACTCTGTTCTCATTTACATGAAGGGTAGACCAATTGCATATCATCATGCACGTTTTGGGCGAAATTAATATTGTAGGAGAGAGGTTCTCAAATCCAACCCCGGTAGTTACCAGTGGTTGGTTAAACTGGAAATAGAAAGAATGAACTGAATCGTTGATATTTGGAAGGTAAGAGAAAATATTGAAGGGAGAAAGAAATATATCTAAGATGAAAATAAGAACGGCCAATCTCGAAAAAAAAAACAGCCCCTAAAGGCAAGATATTAAACTGAAGAAGTGAAGATAGTTACCCAAGAAAATGGCACACACAGAGATAAGAAAAAGCATTTCTAGAAAAGAGGAAAAATTCCCTCAAGTACAGAATAATGACAATAAGACAGTTATAAGCTCACACACAGAATGTAAGCGAAGCAAATGAGATGCAAGGCCCAATATGGAAACAAACACACACACACACACACACACACACACACACACACACACACACGTACACCCAGGTGGGACTCCATGAACGAAAATCCCTTTCCCGTACAGTACAAATAGGTAATCAGAGTAAAAGGTAATGATAGACAAATATGACCACAGATAGACTCGAGTTCTTGAGTGCAAAGGAAAATTTAATTTGATACCATTGTAAAAGAACATATGAAGTAAGAATTTAGGCCGAATATCATTGTCTTCATTAAGGTTAAGGTATTCATCATAACTGTCGCCTTTACCATTATTACTACTTTTATCTTCATAATTATCATCATTACATTTTATTAATTGTATTTTTAAAATCATTATCTATTATCATTATCATTATTATTCTATTATCATCATCATTATTACTATTGTCATTATCATTATTACTATTATCAGTGCTATTACTATCATTATTATTATTATCATTATTATTACTATTATCATCATTATTATTATTATTATTATTATTACTATTATTATTATTATTATTATTATTATTATTATTATTATTATTATTATTATTATTATTATTATTATTATCATTATTATTGTTATCATTATTATCATTAGTATAATGATAATAATTACTATTATTACTATTACTATTATTTTTATTATTATTATTATTGTTATTATTATTATTATTATTATTATTATTATTATTATTATTATTATTATTATTATTATTATTATCATTATTATTATTAAAATTATTGTTGTTATTATCACTATTATCATTATCATTACTATAATTATCATTATCATTAATATCATTATCATCGTTGTTGTTACTGTTGTTAACACTTATCATCATGATCATCATCATTATGATCACTGTTATCATTTTATAAACAGTATTATTAGAAAACTGTCCTTAGCGTTATATTGTAGTCACTTAGAGATCTTTAAATACCACTTCCACTAAATACTCTAGCTCTTGAGTCTACATTTACCTCCCTATGTGCTATTTATTACAAGGGTTACCAGAATATGTATGAAAAGCTCTTAACTACTATATGATTTTTATGAGAATTCAAATGTATCGAACTACTAGCCATAAAACTTAACACTAAGTAATGCTTTTCTCTCTAGCGAAATGGCCACAGTATCAGAAATCAGACACCTTCTCAATATCACTTTCTCTATTTTCCAGGTATCCCATAAGATTTAAAGCTTGTGAAAAAAAGATTCAGTTCTATTTGGTCAGAGTTCGGGTATTTTCATACCAAAAGATCTATGTTGAATTGTTGCCCGAAGTAGATGCAAAATGTTTTCACATGACTTTATCAAAGACATACGTATCTTGTCTCAGAGGGATTCCCTTCCTCCAGTGCAGAAGAAATAAAAAATCAGAAGTTCTTGTGTTTCAGTGTTCATAAATGTGCAGCTGACTATAAAATAAAAGAAAATTCTCTCGTTTGCATCAGTCCTTGTATAATATATATATATATATATATATATATATATATATATATATATATATATATATATATATATATATATATATATATATATATATATATATATATATATATACAGCATTCACAGGAAGTATCAAAAGTACATTTAGACTTCATATTTCTCGCCAAATTTTTTTGGGGGAAATTGGCGTTGTGATTTCCCGTCAAACGATCAACTAATTCAACGATTTTGGAGTATACGTCATTACCAAGAGTTTAGGGTCGTTTAGCCACGAGAATGAGGTTGTCTGTGCAGTGGGGGAGAGTAATGGTTTGTCGTCATGACGAAAAAAAAAAAAGCCAGGTAGATGAATACTATGCTCATCCTGATGATTACAACTTGATGAGTTTAATTCTAACTAAGGCAATAGAGGAGTGTAAGTGAGAGTTTGATTCTAAATGAAGGAGAGTAAATGGCAAAGTGTGGAAAAAGATGAACAATAGAAGTATATATATATATATATATATGTGGTTCGATGCAGTATTCTTTGGTATGGCTCAGATAGACAGACTATAAATCAAAATGAAAACTTTTATAGAGATAGAAGAATCATTCTCCACTATGACTCAATCAACCATAACAGATCTTGACTGAACTGGAGTGACGTATAGGTTAGAATGTGATAGTGAGTCTATATGAATCAGAGAAAGGAGAACCCAGTGATTTTTAGAACCTTAAGAAAAAGAGGCTATTAATTACAAACATCAAACATATATACATTTAAAGATTTGCTCACGAATCTGTTGCTAATGATTTTTGTTAATTTGAATTTCTCAAAATCAAAAATTTTCAGTGGTTACTTGTGATATGTATAATGGAATTTTGCTTGAATGTATCTTGATGAATTGCGAGAACATATCTATTTTTTTCTTCAAAAGTTTTGTAGTACACCATTATAGTGACAACAACAGAAAGATGAGGAAAACAAGATGAAGTTGAATTCTGACTTTGGTCAATCAGGTATGACATGTCCTCCCTTCCTTTTCTGGGTAATCAGAAGAAAATACCCTGATTGGCGCAGGTTATATTTGGATACCTGATTTATCCCTAAGGTTTGCTGACAGTATTTTCATTATTCACCTGGTCACATAACCTTACAGGTAAACCAGATGAAGTCACAAACAATTTCGTTGCTCCAGGCTTTTATAAGTAAGTGTATGGAACTTAGATGACAAAGCTTGAACTTGAGGTAATCTACTCCAGTGACATTGGTTAGAATTTAATTCCCTAATCACGCTTAAACTAATTTCCTGCCATATCAGAAAGGGCCTTGGATAAGCAACGTACATATGGTACGTTATTTTTCGCATATTTGCACGAAACTTGCAAAATCCCTGTCAGGATTTACAGATTCGCAAAGTCCGCTATCATCATTACTAAGGATGATTACCTCAACTATTCTGTTATGTGAGCTCTGAGCCAGACAGACAATTGCGGAAAGATAAGATACTCATATATTTCTATTATTTTCCTTTGGAAAATCTAATCGATTAATGTGGAAAATATAGTCATGCTTTCTATCAAGAGGAAAGAAGGAATTTAGAACCATAAGAACTAAACCTCAAAAAACATAAACAATCATTGTCAAATTAATGTTACTGGCTATTGCGATACATGAATCTTGTAGTATATTGTCGAGATGTAGTATAAGAACAGTGCTATTCATTGGAGTTGAGCAGAGCTATATGTGAGCTTTGTATCATTTTTGTCTTGGTCTGAAACAAGTAAAGTGGTAGTCACTGAAGATAAGGAAAACTGGATAGAATTCATTTTGTCTGATACAAGAACAGTGTCCTCACAGAGGAGCAGATCCAGATGTGATTCATAACTTGCAATATCTATGAAGATAAGGAGAATTGGATGTGATTTTATTATCTACGCCCCATTCAAGAAATGTGACATTCACTGGCGAAACGCCAGACCTTTTTCTCTTCTCTTGGAGCAAGAACGCTGGTATCTTAGATGCTCCTACTCTCAAGTCCAAACTTCCTAAAGAGAGTGCGTGCAAATATCATATTGAAAGAGATTGGAAACAGACATTGGTGTAGTAAGAATAAAAAGTGAAGGATATGTCTGAGATATCTGTGAATTCTATACATATGTCCATCGTTCGGAAGACTATCTTCTGTGGAGACATAATTTGTGGTGTTCCTCGAAATACCTTTATCGCAGAGGTGAGAAGAAGTAGGAAATTACAAATTCTAAAGAAATATAAATATTCAAATATTGCGGGATAATTTGATGAAGATTTAGTACATTATGAAGGTGATGGTAGCGCATCGAGAGGAGTCTGCACCATGAGAATGCATAACATACTGATTGTGGTACTCCATGACACATGACATTAACTGCTTTACGTTAAGACACAAGAGACACTGAATGAGGTAACCCATGGCATATGACACACAGATTATGACGCTCCAAGACACATGATTATGGTACATCCATGACAAATGACACAGAGCGGTATCATATGACACATGCTATAACGTTTAAGGGACTCATGACTCATGACATACTAATGAAGGTACCTCATGACATGCCATACTGGTATATGCAATGACGTGCTTCATGCTGCTTTGCTTTCTTGAGATAGATTCTAATTGAAGAGTATCCTTCAAGGTGGAAGATAAAAGGGGACCTGGTGTTGTATAATGATATTCTATTGTGAATTTGTAGGTAGTGTCCTGACGATACATACAGTATACGTGGGTACACACAGTGGGATATATTGGAAAACAAAGTAATTCAAACAGTAACAGACCACCGGGTTCTTTTCGAAGCTGTATGTGATTGTGGATATGATTGGTACGGTAGCAGTAGAGAGGGAGGTGACTCGGAGAAATGATACATGAATATCAACGAGAAGAAGAATGTTGTGTTAAGACTACGAAGGTAAAGGAGGATGGATGGACGGAAGACTCTCAGGAACCTTATACGTTCTCCCTCAAACACACGAGACGTTAGGGGAACTTACGAAGGAACTAATAAATCCAGGATGCATATCCTATTGCTAATCATCATCATAATATCCTGAGACCACCTTATATGAGACTTCTGTAGCTCCGGGACTGTGCTCCACGCTAGAACAGGGCAAGGTGGTCCACTATGAGAAGAGAAGGTCCTTTATAAGAATGTATTCCGTTCCTCCAATGATTTTGAAACAGTCTCATCGAAGGTAGCTTTTTGCTCATGGTTGCAGGCGAAGTCTGGGATCACCAAATGTACCTGTCCACCCATTGCAATTAAGTCACTCATGTAGATATCTGTGTACATTGTTTCCTAATTCATATAGTTTACAGTACATCTGGAAATCATAAGATACAGAAAATGGACAAGAAAATTTGAAAACAGTTTTGGATTGTATCCCTATAGAGTAAAGTTTTTTCTTTTCCTTTTTTGCCAGGATGTAGTGCACAGAGGCGTGAGTGTGTGTGTGTGTGTGTGTGTGTGTGTGTGTGTGTGGGTGTGTGGAACAGCTCTGGAGTATACTGTAGTATGTAACATTAAAGTACCAGAGGAGAGTTTTGTTCAGCTGGTGAGAACATGGCAGATCTGTGGCCCGCTAGGGAAGCAAAATATCGGCTGTCAAAATATAGCCACTTTGACTTTGATCAAGGGAGAGATAGTGTGAAGAATATCTTTTCTTATTACAGATAATTGAGGGTATTAGACCATGATATTTCTAGTTTATCGTAACGGTAAGGATGCTAAGAAGACATCCTCAATGAAAGAACGGTGCACCGGTACCTTGGTGTACAATCAAGGTAGGAAAGCATGGAAATAGATTTCTCAAACTCTACATGTATTAAATACATGATTCATTTTCACTGGAAGGAATGACTTAAGATGTATCTAACACACATTAAAGAATTATTTAGTTGAGTCATGTTCTAAACGAAGGCTAGGTAGAATAGACATTAGGGAACACACAAGTTCGGTGATTTACAAGAACTGTTACATTCAAAGGATAATGTAAAATATGATATTGGGGAATGTTCAAGGAAAGGAGTTAAACATATTGAGAATGATGGAAGACGACAGGGGAGAGGATGATTATGATACAAAATATGTGCGAAACAAGTCGGCTTAAACAGATTATCGGTTCCTGAGAAAGATTCTGTCTTTCTCATTGAGATTGTGTCATGAATTTGTGTAACTCACTTCTGTTCCCTTTCTCAGGGATCTTAGTGAATCTTCGATAGCGACCCTCGACATCTCGAAAGCTTTAGATGGAATTAAGGCATAATTCTTCTCTTTCTTAACTTCCTTCCTTTAGTCTTGATGCTTCTCTCTCTCTCTCTTTGTTCTCTGATGCAAACTTTCCTTTCTGGTTGTCCCATCCTGGTAGCCGTAGATAAGGCCTCCTCTTTCTCACGTCTACGATGGTGTCTCACATTGGTTCCGTCATGTTCCTTACGTTGTGTCTTCTCTCCATAAATGATCTTCAGCCTTGAACCATATTCATTCTTATGTCAAAGATTTCATTCAACATACTTCAACTCACTTCCCTCCCCTCTCACTCTATTACCCTCTTTTTTTTTTCCTCTCTCGTAATGAACACGTTTCCCCTCTCAATTCATTCCCGTGCATCATCTAGGAATGTGAAAGCAGTAGCCACATTAATTAAAGAAATGTAGTTTCTAAGATTCTCTCTAAATCTTACTCGTTTCCTGAATCTCATTTTCAAAGCACCACAGTGTATCTTTACAACAACATTTTGCGCATAACCATATCCTTAATCTGTGCTGGATATCCCACACTGAACCATCACAAAATCTGCTTCTTTAGGGGTGGTGTTTAGGTGCCTCAATCACTTTTCTTGTGAGCAGCTACGTATCAACAGGGATGTCTCATTCGACCCAATATGGAGTACTGCTCATATATATCTTTAGTGACTCGTCCCACACCTGTTTCTTACTCAGGGTTGATTGAAAACCCTCCTCATTATAGATTTCCCCTACTGCTGCCGCTCCTCAACCATGCCTTTCAGTTCGTCATTATATTGCTGCATCTCTCTTGTTCTACCAGATGTATTCAGACACTTCGTGTGAGATATTTGTGTATTTCCCAACCACTAAGGTTTGGACCTATGATATGTTACTCGCTTTTGCTTCCTTTAGCTACTGTATGGAGTCCAGCAACACAAGGATTACCCGTTATGATATTCATACATACATTATACACACACACACACACACACACACACACACATATATATATATATATATATATATATATATATATATATATATATATATATATATATATATATATATATTTTTTTTTTTTTTAAACTATTCGCCATTTCCCGCGTTAGCGAGGTAGCGTTAAGAAGAGAAGACTGCGTTTTAGAGGGAATATCCTCACCTAGCCCTCTTCTCTGTTCCTTCTCTTGGAAAATTAATAAAAAAAAAAAACCGAGAGGGGAGGATTTCCAGCCCCCCCTCCTCCCCTTCCTCCCCTTCTAGTCGCCTTCGACGACATGCAGGGAATACGTGGGAAGTATTCTTTCTCCCCTATCCCAGGGATAATATATATATATATATATATATATATATATATATATATATATATATATATATATATAATTTTATTATACTTAATCGCTATTTCCCGTGTCAGCGAGGTAGCGCCAAGAAACAGACGAAGAATGGCCCATCCACTCGTATACACATATATACATAAACGTCTATGCATGCATATATACATATACATATCAACATATATACATATACGCACATATACATATGCATACACAGTCATACAAAAATATACACGCATGTACATATTCATATGATTGTGTATATGAAAGATCCTTAACCTATTCTCTCTCTCTCTCTCTCTCTCTCTCTCTCTCTCTCTCTCTCTCTCTCTCTCTCTCTCTCTCTCCATGGTTCATGCTGTTATCATGAACGTGAAGAATGTGTGCAGTCTCTCGTCATCGGTGCTGTCGGGCAGAAGAGTGCAGCAGCAGCAGCATCTGCTGCTGTTGCTGCCGCCGCTGGAATTGCTGAGACATATCTAACAGCAGCTTCCAGGTTATCTGTACAATTGAGGACTTAGAAATTCCCTGGACGGCAAAAATCTTTCAGGAAACCTCCTAGAAGTTGTACAAGATCGATCCAAGGCCTGGAATAGTCTTCGGTAAGTATTTGTTCCGCTCTTATAGTAAGCACGGGCCATAGAGGAGTTCATAAACACTAAAACCATAATGCCAATTCTGGGGTCATGTTCTTCAGCAGCATCTTGCCCCTCGTACATGTGCGAACGTATTAGCAGAAGGATGATATCGATCGGGATGGGTTTATTTAGACTTTCATGCTTAGAATAAGTTGTAGTGAATTTGCCTAAGGTTCCTAGTGGTGTAAGAGATTATACAGTAGGGTAAAGGGTTCTCATTCACCGTAAACTCCCTTTACACTGCCGCTATCACCCCGGTCATCTCTCCCGTCCGTCGAAGACAAAGATACTGAATAACCTTTACATCTAGATAATGTTTTTCCTTATGTGCCGGTAACATCTTTCGTGTGATTTACATACCCGTGAATTCCTTCATGGCAACTGAAAGAATGCTTTATTCAGTTATCCATTAACTTCATTAAGAACGGCACACTCTTTCAGAAAGGCTGTAAGAATTTTCTGTATGATACACAAGAATCAAATATGACATATTGTTGTATTTCTTTTTATTGCTTATCTCCTTTCGACGTTCAAAAAGAAGTGATGCACATAGAGTCTTTCTCAAGTCATACTAATTGTGATTTCTCAAATACCAGATCAACTCTTCCGAATTATAGTTCTAGCGAGCAAGATTCAAATATATATCATTTCTTCTCTCATCACTCCATCTCATTTTGCTTCCAAATCAACAAACATTTTGACACATTCATAAAAACTGGTCCTTGATGGAATATATAGTCATTGTATAAGAGGTTTATATATATCCATGTACCAGAAATCAATATGATTGTATTGGTTGGTCTATATATTTATATAGCATTTTCTTGTTCTTTTATTCTTGCTCGTCCTTTTCCGTCTTAGTGACGTAGCGCCAAAAAACGACATGTGAACCTTCGACGAAAAACTTGGCTTGTCTCCTTTTGTAGCTAATTTAAGAAGTGATTATAATACAGGGGAAAGAGGATCTCCAAGATGTGCTTCCATTCCCTCTTAGTTGCCTTCCGTAACACGAGAGATACGTTGGTAGTATTGTCTTTCATATCCCTGAGTAAATGAAAGGGTTTAAGTTCATGGCTTCTAAGCTCTCCTGATTTCTACTCCTTTGGTCTTATCTTTATGGTGACATGCTAAGAATACTGAGTATGTGAGACACCCACAATATGACTGAACCAGGAATGCGAACTGAAAATAGAATCAAAAGCATCGCTCCTTCCCAGCTCGAAGCAGTTCCGACTGAGTTCATAAAATAACTGATTCGAAGTGTTGCCAAAAACGAAAAATAATTTCATTTAGCTTGAAATATTAGAAGTACATCCAAGGAATCATTTGATTTATCTTCAGAATCTTCAGAATTAAAGCTAAGAAATCAATTCATTTAGTTGTGATTTAAACAATACTGTAAACAGCCATTTCATTTTGCTTGAAATGCAAGAACAGCTAAGAGACCGTTTTATGTAGCTTGATACTAAAGCAGCAAAGATGAAAAGCTTTGAAAGTTATGGTTTCAAATAATGTTTGTTATGTACTTATTCACAGATCTGTTTCTCAGATACAAGGGTACAGAATCCGTCGTGGCCTTTGTCATATATTATTGGAATATAGGAGAGGCGGAGTTTACACACTCAAAGTGAGCACATATGTGCTGGAGTTCTATTGCTTATAGTTAATTACTGCTAGTGAAGGAGCATTCCAATCACACACACACACTAATTGAGACACTAATTATGTTTACAGTTGTGGCACCTCACCAGGTGATTAGGACCTCGCTAATCAACGAACTGAAGGTTATATACTGAGATAAAGACACTGTACCAGATGAGAAAAAATGAGCAGTGTTTTTTTTTTCATAAGACCCTAAATAAGGTATTTTGCTTTGGTCACTATAGACAAGTCAAAATATTGAGAAGGAGACAAGTCCCAGAAAAGTTTTGAACAGTTTTTCTTCAATAATATATTGAAATAACAAGGCATTTTGCTTTCCTCTGCTTTAAGATAAGACGGAATTTGTGTAAACATATTCATGATGTTGAATAGTATCAGTAAACGTCCGGAACATTGACATACGTAGCACAGATGTTAACGTTTCATAACGTCTCCTTGAAGTGAGAAACAAAGTAACAGTGTTGGAAAACACTCCGAAATAGATAAACTATTCGAGTTATCTGCATTGCCTCCAATAAAAAAGATAAAGAAAAAGTAACTTAAATGATTTCAAGGATGGGTAATCAAAAGCATAATGAAGCACATAATACTCAAACCTGTTCAGTCTTCATATTCACCCAAATCACCTTAAAGAAGTAATTAGAATGATGTGATATGAAAGGTACTTACTAATTGAACTGTTGGCCATATACTAGCAACTCTAAGAAACATTTGATAATTAAAGAACTAAAATGAGAAAGCATAATTAAAGAAGAAACATCGAAATAAGAAAAAAAATGATTTATGAAGAAAACATTGTAATCTATCATTGAATTTCATAAGGATCGCAGTTCGAATTTCCAAAAAGTAATATCCTCTATCACTTATTTCATTTCCCTCTGCTTACGTTTCCCGCCATATCAAGGTAACGTCAGGAAAAAGGCAACTAAACCATCGAGGAAAACTACTCTCCTCATCACCTTCTTTAATTTGTTCTTGAAGATTTCATTAAAAGCAAAGGTTTTCAGTTCCTCGCTCACGCCTCTCCTGATCGCTTTTTTCGACGGGAGGGAGATACGTGGACAACATTCTTTCTGCCGATATATATATATATATATATATATATATATATATATATATATATATATATATATATATATATATATACATATATTTATTTCATACTATTCGCCATTTCCCGCATTAGCAAGGTAGCGTTAAGGACTGAGCCTTTGAGGGAATATCCTCGCTAGGCCCCCTTCTCTGTTCCTCTTTTGGAAAATTAAAAAAACGAGAGGTGAGGATTTCTAGCCTCCCGCTCCCCTCCTTTTAGTCGCCTTATATATATATATATATATATATATATATATATATATATATATATATATATATATATATATATATATATAAACCATGGAAAGCTGTGTAGGTATGTATATTTGCGTGTGTGGACGTATGTATATACATGTGTATGGGGGGGGTTGGGCCATTTCTTTCGTCTGTTTCCTTGCGCTACCTCGCAAACGCGGGAGACAGCGACAAAGTATAATAAATATAAAATATATATATATATATATATATATATATATATATATATATATATATATATATATATATATATATATATATATATATATATATATATATCACGATAATTTTTAATAGAGCTAGATATTACTAGGGCTTTTAAATGTGAGAATTCTCAAAAGGGAGCTTTTGAATGGGAGAGTTCCAACAAACATTTTTATATGAGACAGTTTTCACACGGATTTTTAAATGTAAAAGTTCCCACACTGGTTTTTCAATGAAATGTGTTCTCACATGGTCTTTAAATGAAATGTGTTCTCACGTTAGGGAATTTTTAAGTAGGAAAGTTCTCACTAGGGTTTTTAAATGAGGAAGTCTTTACAGGTATCTTAAGTGTGACGAATGAAATAGTGTTTGAGTAGTTGTATAAGATACTTAAATTTTTAGGTAAAAATATGTTGATGGTTAGAAGAAAGTTTGAAAGAAAACGAAGAGGAATATAGTTATATTATTCAAGAAGACTGATTCTTCTCATTAGATAAAGAAATTAATTACTATTGTAATCTTATAGGCTTTCTGTCAGATTACTATTCACTTTATCATCAGAGTTAAGAGAAAAAGATTGAAAAGCGAAAAATATCTATCTATTTCGCAATCTCCTTTAGTTAACGGACTGGCAATTTCAAAAATTATTTGATCAGCCTCAAATGTTACTTTAATGGAAAAATATTGTATAAAACTCATGATTATGAAAGTTATCTTAAAAGGTATGGATTCCCATGTTCTCCTTCAGCGAGTCGTTTATAGTAAAGGACAACACAGCACGCCCGAAGGATGTATCCCTAAGTTTAAATGGACGACTTCTCGAGCTTTGTCGTTAATAGGAGCTCTTTCAATGTTTCTTATACAAGTTCCATTTCAGATAAAGCCAAACTGCATTTATCACCTTGTCAACCTAAATCCATCAATTTTTAGCGATCTTACAACAAAGTACAGAAAGTCCTCAGAGCCTTTAGACTTCGACGAATTCGAGGAAGAGTCACAGATCTTCTCATGATAAACGACAGGAACAATTCACAGGAGGTAAGGCTACAGATAAGCAGTGATCTAAGGATATGTACGGCACACTTGATATCATCATGTCAGTTCCTGATGTTCCACTCCGTCTATATCTCTGTTTTCGGCACCAAATATCGTATGATTTGAAATGTAAACCAGGAAGCGTATTCAGGTATCAAATCTTATACATTCTAAGTAGCTTTGAGGCTTAGATCTAATTGAACTATCAAAGATACTACTAAGTTGGATTTAAGATGTAAGACGGGGATGGTGTCTTTGAATTAACAAAATGAGAAATCGGTTGCTGAAAAATGACAAATCTAGAGATCTCCCACGTTCCTTATTGCAATAAGATTGCAATAATTAAGTTTTTTGAATTTAGGCTGGTAAACATGCAAGAATATTAACAGGCTATGGAATACTGCGAATTTATTTGTATAGAAAATTTGTAATACACTCAAGAACAAATATGAGAAATCCCCTTTCTAGTTATGTCTTACTTAGTCATTGATGTCATAAGACTGTCGTAATGTAAGTGATTGGGAAATCCCTCTACTGATATCAGTTCATTAGATTATGAGAACTAGTTTAAGGCAATAAATGGGAATCATAGGAAAAGAAAGAATAAGATGTAGGACTATCCAACTACCACAGTCACTGGTAAATATGGAAAGTACTTACAAATCATTATATTGACATCTGCTCTCTACTTAGCCTCAGGATAGTTTTACCACTATGTTCTCAGCTACTGAATGCAGAGCTACTTCAATATATTGCAATACGTATCGTCTTGATAAATCACACTTACGTAATATACAAAATCAGTAAATGAAATTCATTTAATATTCATACAATTTCTAATGTTAATATCTTATTCATATGTATATAAACATTTATTTCGTTTTAATGCATTTTACAAAGTAATGAGATTTTGTTTTGCTTTTTTTTTTCCAGGGGGACCATTATTTCCTAGCTACGTTCTCATGCGCAAATGCAGTCTCATGTATTGATTATAAGGCCCACGGAGACCTGCCCTCAGCCAGTCAACGTAACCACGCATGCTGCCTTCTGAAATCCCTAAAATGCTTTTCATTTTTATATTCTATACCGTGAGATTCTCCTTGTAAGAATCTGTAAGATGTGGTTGAGTCTTATGTTTTGTCTCCGAAACACAACACGGTAAAGACTGAAAGTCTGGGTAATGACAGTTTTAGGTGAGTGTTAGAATATCAAATAAAGAAATATACATATATATATATATATATATGTATATATATATATATATATATATATATATATATATATATATATATATATATATATATATATATATATATATATATATATATATATATATGTGTGTGTGTGTGTGTGTGTGTGTGTGTGTGTGTGTGTGTGTGTGTGTGTGTGTGTGTGTGTGTGTGTGTGTGTGTGTGTGTGTGTTTGTGTGTGTGTGTGTTTGTGTGTGTGTATGCACATATGATATATGAATTCACCTTTAGCGTCTAGCTGATGAATCATTGGAGAAAACAATTTTCTCAAGCTGTTTCTTCTAAATAAGAAGAACAAGAAGACAATTGACTGCCAGACAAGACAAAAGACAAGAAAATATTCTTTGGATAACAGAAAATTGACAAAAGCAATAGATAAATAAAAGGTTACTGAACAAAGGACATCTCTAATCACAGAGCCAAGACGGTGATTTTGAAAACTGTCAACTCAGGTATAATCGAATCATATGATTGACACCTAATCACCGCTGTGAGATTGGAGTATGCACGTGCGTATGGTTGATCATGTTGGTGACATTAGCTAATCATGATAACGCGACCAACAACCAGGATTAATATTCATCACCACATAAAATCAATACTCTCTGATCAAACGGGATTTGAAAAGTGCTAGAGGAAAATATACTTTTGGTAGCATGGAACTGTGATTTGATAAAGGTAAAGAAATACGGAGACTTTCTAAGGAAAGAAATGATTTATCAGAAACGCACAAAGATATGATAAATAAAACATTTGAAGATGTACAGCACACGCACATCTACACACATAAATACATACGAATAAATATATGGTGCATATATACAAGTTTAAGAGAATGAAGTAACACGAGTGTAGAATTTTCTCCCCGTAGAAGATAAATTGTAATCACGGATAGTAATCACACACACACACACACACGGAAGATTTTCCATATAACATGGATCGCCTTATAACGGTATAACATGCAATTTGTCAGAAACTGAAAGAATATATGATATGATATAAACATATATATATATATATATATATATATATATATATATATATATATATATATATATATATATATATATATATATATATATATATATATATATATATATATATATATATATATATATATATATATATATATATATATATATATATATATATATATATATATATATATATATATATATATATATATATATATATATATATATATATATATATATATATATATATATATATAATGTTGGTAGATGTTGGTAGGAAGTCTTTACCTAAAATATGTCTTTGATTAACGAAGTTTTCGAGGGAAGTGTTATAAGAAAATGGAAGTCCATAAGGACAACGGTTCTTCACCGTCTTTCATCATCCTTAGTGAAAGTGATCCCATACTTAAAGATCCTGCTTTCACTGATTTGTTTACGGACGTAATAATATGTTCTTGTATCTCATAACATTCATTCCTGTTTGTCTGGATGGCTATAGAAATTATCTTTATCATTGTTCAAATGATCTTTTGCTATCTGGTGCCTCTGTGCACCAGGCAAAACACGGAAAAAATTAGAAAGATAATAACTCTGAAATCTTCAAGTGGGTAAGGTCATGACCTTAGGTTTCAGTGAACGTGAAAAATTTTGTTCAGAACTTGTGTACACTACAATCCTTCACTCGTCCGCGCCGAAAAGAAACTGTAGGAATTCAGATTTATTCACAACCTCTAAAGTCATTTCTTTCTTTTTTTCCCGACAAAATTTTCAAAAACAGAAAAATCCAATTTCTTACCTTTCATTTTTCACAGTTCGGTTCCCTCAGAAGCTTATGACCTTTTTTTTCACAGTTGTTTTTTATCTTTTTGCAATATTGTTGTTCACCAACACCGCAGGGATTCCCCTGTACTATCAGCAGGGATTTTCGACTTTTTGACAAAGTTGGCATTGCTCTGTATGGCTCTCTGGTGTAATGCCTCAGTCTCCTTGTGGAAGAAATCCTGCCTTGGAAACATGGTGCTTGGCCGCCGTAGAGTTACGTGGGAAAGGCGTAATGATTTATATTAATGAATTTGCTTAATTGCCCTAGGACCCTTTTCTAGGTCTTAGCATTGCCCCAGGATTCTGTCTGAAAGAGTCCTATCATTTCCTCATGATATTTTATAAAAGGGTTGTAGCATTGCCCCATGATCTTTTCTAAAAGGGTCGTAGCATTGCCCCAGGATTCGTATCTGAAACGGTCCTTGCATTAATCCAGGACTCTTTTCTGAAAGAGTTCTAGTTTTGCCCTAGGATTCCTATCTAAAAGGGTCCTATTACTACCGCAGGATCCATTTTTTAGGAACTCCTGCAGCGGTAAGGCCACACTACCACCACCAGCAGAGCAAATTATGGACATATTTAGCATCGACAGAATTGAATTATAGAACGAGTCTTCACGAAGTAGTAAAAGACATTAATGAAACATATGAGTTACTAAAACAATATGAAGACTTTTAGAATCTCATCAGGGCCAGCTACCTCAACCGGATCATACCTAAATCCCTCACGGAGTTCACACGTAATCTATAAACTCATAAGTCAAGGAAGTTGCAAATTCCTTGATAATATAAGGTATGTAGGAGCCACCAATCACCATCCTCTCTTAACATACCATTAGCCCCTTCCAGCAAGGCATAACTAAACCTGCAGACACTAAAACAACAACATGGAACTAACCTAACATGAAAGCAAACAGTAGATTCAACATACTTAAGAGCATGAGAAATGATATGTAATATATGTCTTCACATCAAAGAAACTCTCCTTGGGACAAACATCTTACAATCAATTCACAAGAATCGTAGACACCTCTTAGATAACCACTCAGAGAAGATATCTTTTTCAGACTGATATAGTGTTGAACCAGTCGCCTTCCTTGCATTCCCTATATTGCTACTATTACGTCCACTCCTTTAGTATAAAAACTCTCGACTTCTCAACTTAACTCATTCCTTGAAGATGTGTGCGTGATGGAAAAACGCAGTTTCCACAGCACCCACGCAGGCTTTCTATCCTGGTTCCTTATAGATACTTGCAAGAAATTAAGGGTTTTACAGCGATGCCATAAGAAAAGTAATATAAGAATCATCTCCAGACTGTTATATGCATATATATATATATATATATATATATATATATATATATATATATATATATATATATGCATATATATATATATATATATATATATATATATATATATATATATATATATATATATATATATATATATATATATATATATATATATATATATATATATATATATATATATATATATATATATATATATATATATACATATATATGAGTGTGTTTGTGTATATAGATATGTATATTTCTTAAGTACTCCTTTTTCCTTCCTTCCATAAATAATTTGCCTGAAAGCCATATATATGGAGGCCCTTACAGAACCTATCCCTTGAAAACAGGATCTCTACAAAAGAGTATCTACCTTTAGCTCTACATAGAACTTGGCATTTCCTGCTAAACAGAAAAAGCTAAAAGATACACTGGGAGAATTAGTTTCTGTGTTCATCCCTTAGGTAGGCATGACGTGGTCCAGTTAGGTCTCTCTTCAGTTACTTAGTGACATTGTCCTCGTCTGTCATTGGCTGGAGTTGTGATTATCTTTGTTTGATTGTTAAGACGTGTTTTTACATTCTTTTCTCCTCGAGTTCCGCAGTAATTAGACCTACTAAGCAGCGAAGCTTTGCATTGCTATTCAATATTTGACCTATGGAGTCCTTTATACTGTGTTGTATACAATATTTCACGTGATCCTTGTTCATATGGCATCTCATTTTTAGGTATTTTGAGGGATATGTTCTTCAGAGTAGAAGATATAGAACGTCTTCGATAAACCAGTGTTAGAACATAGGTTTTCAATGAGGTTTGTGAGTTGTTTACTTATAATCGTAATTTGCCTTCTCTTAAGCAAGTATCTGTTGGCTTACTAGATCTCACAAGTCACTTTATAAGTAATTCAACTTTCTTGTTTATGCTCATTTTTGCTGAGAAATATATCATTCAATTCAAGTTCCCAGATGATTGTGCATCATCTTTTTATTCTTTGGTGAACTTTTGTACTGTGATTTCAAAAATTTTAGAATATCTACTTTTTTCTTTTTTGAGTACTGCACAATGCTTCAATCACACTGAGGAAACATCTAATGCATAAGATATAATTTCGACTTTCATTTTACAGACTAATTAATTTACCCTTAGGCTTTCTGGAGCCTAGTTTTCATATAGTTGATTTAAGCCTCATCACACTAGAAAAAAAATGAAATTGACACCAGAAGCAACTCGCGTTTTTGTCATGTAAGCATTTTGATAAAGCATTGCTTAGGCTCATTGCCTGACGACTAGCAATCCTCATTGCTCTTGGCATTATCTCCTGCCTGTAAGCATTTGTCAATATGTCTATCTATTTCTATTGTTACTGCTTTACCCGGTGCATCAAATGTCTACTGTTTTGACATCCGTGTTGCGGCTATGATGGATGATTGTCAATACCGGTGTCTGCAGAGGTATGAAAAATTATTTCTGTAGCTCTCATTCATGTCTTGATCGATTGCCTATCTTTTTTGCTCATCTTGTATTCTTAAGGGCGTGCACTAATAGATTTTTCTCGTAACAGAAAAATCTCTTATTTCTAAGTATATGAGAGATATTGGATGTGATCACTGTTAACTTATGCCGTCTTGGAAATTTTATTCTATATGTTCTCCATGAATTTCTTTTGCTTTAGATGAATTATCCATCTTTTGTGCGGTTCATGGAGCTGTCATTACTGAAAACTATGCCCATTCATTCATTCCATTTACATGTCAATTGAAACCTACTTTTAATGTGTGTTATTATTCATTTTAATCACTCACTTTCACTGTATGTTTCAATATTTTGCAGACATTATCAATTTACGCATTTGTTACCTGTCTGATAAAAGTTGTATTTACATTGGTATTTCTCATTCATTCTTTTTCCTGTTTCCCACACCGACATGAACTTTCATTTTTTTTCCAGTAACAGAGGAAGCCAATTTTGTTAACAAACTCTGGAAAACATCTAGTTCATCACCGTAAAAAAAAAAACATAACATTAATTATCTGAAATTCACGAAAAGTTTTCAGCGCGGATGTATGAACAAAAACTGTTCAATACATGCTTTATACATCCCCAGAAATGACTTCTGGGTTTGCTCTGCTTGCGAATCAAATTACCTTACACATATTTGTTGAAGTAACTAAGGTGACTGGAGGGAGCATGTGCGAAATAATTGATCAAACATGATATATGATGCTATATATCATATATAGTTGCATACCGAGTGCATTACTAGCGGTATGCTAATCATTACGTTATAGTGTCTTTATTGTGTGATTATTGTGTGGCTCATTCTTGATCTTAATAGAAAGGGATGAAAAGTACTTAAAAAACAAGCCTTAGTATTGAAATGAGAAATATAAAACTTGTAGAAGACTATATATGGCAAACTGAGAATTATCAGAATGTCATTTACATGAGATAAGGAACAGGTGAACAGGGAGATGATAATCCGTTGTTTCATATCGATGACACTCAGTATAAACACTGCTATATCATCACCTATATGATAGGAGATATAGGTTACCGATAGAATACATAGAATCTTGCCTTAGGCAGATGAAGACTTTCCGCTAACACGAGGCATGCATAGGATAAAATTAACTAAATCGATGTGGTATACGGGGGGCGACAGGCATAAAATAAAGTCAGGACTGCTCTACGTTCTTTCAGAGCAGAGGACAATGAACACTTTAAGAACCATCATCTGTAACGATTTTGCTGCTTATTTGAGCATCCTATGCCTTTGGCGTGTTGTGGATTAACGAAACTTAGTCTAAAAAAGCTGAATTCTTTATCTTGTTTTAAGTAATTAGACTAAAAAGGGTAGGATAAGATACATATATGCATATTGATATCCACACAAATGATCTGTGTTGTTTAAGTCATACAGTATGTTGTAATTCATTCCCTTCACTTTTTTCTAATTCATAGACTTAACCTGAGTTTAATCTTTTATTCAGAGGGTTAAATCTTCGCACAGAAGGAATGTCTGTTATTCAAAGCGTTAAATAGTCCTATTCAAAAAAACCATTATACACAAATGGTATAGTCTTCGTTCTTAAAGGGTGAAATATATGTATTCATGTGGTTGTCTTCAAACTCAAAGATGTAGATATAGAATATGGAGAGATTGGGGTTAGATATACTGGGTCTGGTGGAAAAGGATACAGGATTTGGAGATTTGAAAATATAATATCATGGTAGAATCAGGTTTTGCATTAAAATTGCAGGAATTGGATTCAGGATACATTGATTAGAATTTAAGGATTTAGGAATTAGGGTTAAGAATACAGTTAATGGTTTAAGAATACAGGTGTTGAGCCCAGGATACAGCAACTGGCAGTCATGCATACTGTGATTGGAAATATTGGGATTGGGTCCAGGATACGGTGACTGGCTGGTAAGGATACAGGAATTATGGTTGAGGCTACATTAAATGACTTCGGAAGTACAGAGACTGAGTAAAAGATATAGGGATTTGATTTTACTATTAGACGGAATGGGTATCAGGATTGGAGTTGAATATGAAGGGAATGAGGAGTAGCATACACACTGACTGTTGTTATAAGTCCATGAATTTCATGCATGGACACAACTACTGTACCGAAGAATACAGAAGCCAAGTAAACCGTAATTACAGTCATGTATTCGTGGTATATAGAGAGGATGCAGTGACTGGCTAATCTTCTTGTCCCTACGTCTAAAATCATATTGATTTTTTAATCAAGAAGCAACTCTGGCCACGAGACAGTAATTTCTGTTGATGATTCAAGAACTACGACAATTTATTCAATTATTTCAGCCACTGATCCAACAAATCATTACGAGATTCAAATCCCATGCAACGAAGCCCTCATCTGAACGCGTGGGAAATACGCCGAACACACACACACACACACACACACACACTCCAACTCACCGAAAACACGTGAATTTATACACCCTATACGATGAATAAATAGCCGAATGATGTGATGAACAAATTCAATATAAATTGAGAGGTGATAATTACATTTATGGTGGGTAGGACTATGTCTAAAGACTGCGGTTTTAGTTGAAGATGCTCTGGTTTGAGGCGTCGGAGATGTGAGCGGCAACAACAGGGAAGCGAAGCTGGGCAGCCCAACGCTTAGAAAATGGCGATGGCTGGCGCCCTGCATTTGTCCTTTACGGGGAGGAGAGGTCGTAACTGAAAGCTAAACGTAGGAGCAAGCTATAAGCTGACGGGATATTTCTTGGGATACATAAAGTTATTAGGGAGAGGTTAATGAGCTGCAGTCAAGCGAGAAGTTTAATGGTGCTTTCAAAGACACACATGAAGATGGCCATGAGATGAAACAAAATCGTGGCTATGAAGGTCAGGATTTAACAGCGTTACCGTAGCCATGAAAGAAGCTATTGGTGCTAATGGGGGCCTGTAGGATGCTAACAATGCTAACAGGGGCAAGCAGAGAGCTAACGATGATAACAGAGGCACGCAGGAAGCTAAGGATAATACCAAGGGCAGGCAGGAAGGAAACGATGCTAATGGGGGCACGCAGGAAGCTAACAATTCTAATAGGGGTACACAGGAGACTAGAATGATAATAGGGATGCGCAGGAAGTCAGCAATGCTAACAGGGGTGCACAATAAGCTGACAGTGCTAACGGTGAAGTGCAAGCATTGGCTCGAAGAAAGCGAACAGTGCTAAATGGGGCACGCAGGAAGCTAACAGTGCTAACGAGAGCACGTAGGAAGCTAACAGGGAAATAAAAAAGAACTTCGGAAATCAGGAACGAACCAAAAGCTATCAGGACACTGATTGGGAAAGCTAAAAGCCATCAGAATACGACTGAGACGCACATGAAACTTATTTAACAATAGATTGATGAAAAGAAAATTTGCTGAAGCTAATAAGGATATGAAAATAAACTAAAGATAACTGGGAGTACCAGAGCTAATGACTAAACAGAGCAGAATGAATAGGAAAGTCTCAAAAATGCTTAGAAAGTTAACGAGAAGCTAACAAGGCCTGAAGACTTTCAGCTTACACGAGATGGCAAAATTCAAGCTAATAGCAAGGTAAGTAAAGCTAAAAACAAAGCAAACAAAAATCTACAAATCACTTTGTATGAATCTAGAAAGAAGATATACCAGAGAAAGCAAGCAAATCATATAACATCAAAAAGAAGCTGAAGGAAAAATTAATTTTACTATATTAAAAGATATCATTGCTTTGATGAGATGCACATCAATCATGTAACTACTTAAACACCATGTGGAAACGAGAAGTTTAGTGATAGCTAGGAAAGGGCCAAAATTATAGGGAACCGATGTATAATATATCTTAGAAAGCTAATAGAAATTCAAGAAAATCGAATTATACTAAAGATGCTGTAGTAAAAATTAGCTGGAGTTTAACTTCTAGTAGATATTGACTGGCACGCCTAGTAAAGTGTGAAATAAAACCCAAATGACAATATATTATTTTCACAGAAATGTTTAAATCAAGAATGAACATGATGTCCATATGGTGGCGAGAAAAGGTCAACGGAGAGCCCGTAGGTTTTAAGAAAATTTGAGAAAAAGAGAGTAAAACCCAGCAAATACCCGAAAGCAAAACCAAAACTGACAAGAAATTAAATGCTATTGACAAGCTAAAACGGGAGGTATAGTAAAGCTGTGATGCAGTTTTAGTAGACGCCCAAAAAGAATCAAATGAAGAAGCGACAAAGAATTATGCCATGCCAACGAAAGCTGAAAGATAGCTATAGGAATACTAACAGAAACCTACCATATAGAAAAGAGGAAGCTACGAGAGAAATAGATGCTATATCTACTATCATGATGCATCAATGCTAAAATTAACATTAAGCAGCAACAAGAAAAGAACACAATGCTTTTTTTTTTCCTGTGTGAGACTCACAAATTCTGACAAAGAAGTTCCACTGTTTTTTTTTTTAATTCAGTTCAATGTTCACAAAGAGCTCATAGAGAGTCCAGAGGTAAAAAAGGGATCAGACTCATAGAAAATTCATAGTCCTAGTCTTAGAGGGAGTTCACGAATAATTCATAGACTACAGGGAAGTCTGACAGTCTAAAATCAAAACATTCACCACTCACGCAAAACCACAAGCTCACAGTTCACAGAATCACAAGAAAATCACTCTCAGTTCCGAGTCCATGAAATATTCCTGATATACAGCGAATTCATTTACGCCAACTTAATGCCAGTACCTTTATGAAAGTTGAAATATTGTCCAAAGCTCACAAGATATTCTAAAAGACTTTCCCTTTTCACAAAGAACTTATACCCTCGTGAGCATTAAGGATAATTTACAGTTTACAGAAAGCTCACTTCTCAAAAGAGACCTGCCAAAAACTAAGTAGGAAAATCACAGATTCTTGATAGAATTTCGCCATTCAAAGACACTTTAAAAGTTTATTCGTTAGAGATTTTCAAAGTGTTGAGCTTTTGATATGAATCTCAGATGGGATAGATGATTATCAGGGGTTGGACGAGTGAGAGAAGGATGCTTAGAGATCACAAATAAATCAGATAGCGTTCACTTTGGGTTTGCAGACGTGGTCATGAATAAAAAACGACTCACTAAAGGTTCATGCTGGTTCAAGATGATATCTGGAAATAATAAATACGTTCACAAGATGTGAAAGAGGTTGCAGAAAGATTCAGATGTGATTCATACATCTCAAATTATTTTGAAGAGTTTCATAAGGTTCAAGAAAATATTTTCACAGGTCACATACATTAAAATTCATTAATGATTCAGAAATTGTTCACTGATCCCAAAATACTTTCTGGGAGTCTAAAAAGCGTTTAAAGAGGCTCAGAAAATTTCAAGACTTTACAAAGGATACACAGGCTACTCGAAGACGACTAATGAGGTGTTTGACATATGCTTCACGCATCACAAGCGGTTTGAAAGTTGTTCGTAAAGTCTCAAGGAGACTCACAGATCACAAGCTGTTAACAAGGTATCCACAAGGGGCAAAGCAGCTGCTCACATATCACAAACTACTCCCATCGGCTTTATATGGGTTCAGAGAAATTTGCATGTCACAAATTGAACAACGATTCACAAAGGACTCAGAAATCATTCAGAGACCACAGACTACTCACAGAACGTTCACGCAGGCTGAAAATGATTTCACAAGCCGCAAGTCTCACAAAGATTATTCAGAAAATTTTTTCACAGATCATGATGGAGTTCACAAGGGTTCAAAGTGGAGATTCACAGATCACAAGCTAGTGTAAGGAGGGCTTATAGAGGGTTATGAAGCTGTTTCCGGATACCAACAACTCACAGTAGTTCAAAGAAGAGCTCACAAGTCACAGCCTAGATTAAAGAAGATTCGCAAAAGGTTGTAAAGCTGTTAGCAGAACACAGATTACTCACACGGGGTTCACGAGTGAATACACAGACGCTTACCAATTATAACATGATAACAGAGAACTCACATGGGTCTCAGAAATTCTTCTCACATCACATACTACATAGAGGGAGTTCACAAATGCTCATAAAAGTCGTCCACACGACATAATCTACTCACAGATATTTCACGTCTTGCAGAAGTGTCTCACATAAACCCAAGTAGGTGTTTAGACCCAAGACACATTGCTCAGGGCAATCAAGCGTCTCTTAGTAACATGGCTAACGACATCGATAAGTATCGAATCCACGGATACATCGCAGCTAATTACATCGCGCTCACAGGAGAGAATCCGGCTCACAGATGGGCTCAGAATGACACAGCTCACAGTGCTCATCAAGAAACCTCATCTCACAGAGTGTTCTCAGAGGACGAGGTATGAAGTGTTCAGTAACGTACCAGTGAAACATCACATTTCCTGCTGATCCCCGGAACAGAGGATGTTCACAGGGTCCTCATCTCACAGAATGTTCACAAGTGTATCAAAACTCACACAACAGGATAGTAGCAAGAGCGGTTGGTGCTGTGTCCTGCATGCTACTGCTCACTGTGCCATGCAGTGCCATGAGTGAGGGGAAGAAGGACCGAGGGGCGTAGACTGTTCCCCTCTTGTGCTGGCCCCTCATGGCTATCCAGCCTCTATCTCGAACCCTCACCCTACACACCACCACCACCAACAACGATACCCTTCATCCAAAAAATACCCCCCTCCCTTCCTCTTACTCCAACACCACCACCACCCCCTCCCCCAACTCACCGTGACCCTAATCCATACCCCACACATCCCCACCATCACCTCCACCACCACTTCCTCCACCACCACCACCACCACCCACTAACCTACATCCTCTCTCTCTCTCTCTTTCTCCCTCTCCCTCTCTCTCTCTCTCTCTCTCTCTCTCTCTCTCTCTCTCTCTCTCTCTCTCTCTCTCTCTCTCTCTCTCTCTCTCTCTCTCTCTCTCCCCTCTATCTCTTCCCCTACGGTTTCATCCCCAACTTCAGCTTTTCCCACCGACCCTACGTGTGTGTGTGTATGTGTGTGTGTGTGTGTGTGTGTGTGTGTGTGTGTGTGTGTGTGTGTGTACATATATATATATATATATATATATATATATATATATATATATATATATATATATATATATATATATATATATATATATATATATATATATATATATATATATATATATATATATATATATATATATATATATATATATATATATATATATATATATATATATATATATATATATATATATATATATATATATATATATATATATATATATATATATATATATATATATATATATATATATATATATATATTTCCTATGTTCTGTCATACGTGACTCCATACAACAACAACAGTTGCAGCAGCACCAACCCCACACCTTTACATCCTCCCTCACACCACCACCACCATTACCATCATCACACCACCAACATTCCCATCACGTCACCCGCGTCAACCATTACATGCAGTCATCCCTGATGCTTCCTCAAAATCCTCCACACATCTATAACGCTGACAAGACTCTGTACACACAAGCAAAACCCGTACAAAAATGTACATCTCCCAGTCATCTCTCTCTCTCTCTCTCTCTCTCTCTCTCTCTCTCTCTCTCTCTCTCTCTCTCTCTCTCTCTCTCTCTCTCTCTCTCTCTCTCTCTCTCTCTCTCCATATCTGCCTCGCAAAAATCTACACAACCCCCTTCCTCCTGACGAGGAGACAGACTGAGCGACAGGGAGGGAGAGATTTGAGAAAACGTATCTTAACCAAAGTTATTTCTGAAGTTGAATTCAGAACAAAGTTTGGAAAAATATAATTTTGCAAACGAGGTTTGTACCCTTTATATCATGCAATGGTATATATATATATATATATATATATAATTTTTTTTTTTTTTTTTTAATTTTCCAAAAGAAGGAACAGAGAAGAGGGCCAGGTGAGGATATTCCCTCAAAGGCCCAGTCCTCTGTTCTTAACGCTACCTCGCTATCGCGGGAAATAGCGAATAGTATGAAAAAAAAAAAAAAAAAAAAAAAAATATATATATATATATATATATATATATATATATATATATATATATATATATATTTCTTTTTCTTTCTTTCATACTATTCGCCATTTCCCGCATTAGCGAGGTAGCGGTAAGAACAGAGGACTGGGCCTTCGAGGGAATATCCTCACCTGGCCCCCCTCTCTGCTCCTTCTTTTGGAAAAAAAAAAACAATAAATATATATATATATATATATATATATATATATATATATATATATATATATATATATATATATATATATATATATATATATATATATATATACATATATAAAGAATTGAACATTTAGTTTAAAGAACACCACAGCTCTGTTCTTGTGTGTCTCTCATTTTTGTCTGTGTCTTCCATCGAAGACAAAGGCATAAAATGAACGTAGTTCTTGTTGCAAGGCCAAGACATTCATCCAATCATTCGTTTGATTAGTCAAAAAAATGAATGGCTAGAGAGAGAGCGAAAGGAGAAGAGAGGAAAATTCTTTAGCAGTTGGATTTCTAGTACAAAATCTGGCTTTCTTTCCAACCCTAGCCAGATTTCCCTGGATGGCTGAGGCACATTGTCTGCTTCACTTTGTTCCCTCTGAACTAACAGAAGCCTAGTATTCTTGACACCTTGACGATCTGAAGTAAGCACTCAAAGCTTCCATTCTTTATACACACTAATGTCTTCTATTTCTGCCTATTATGCATGTTCGGAATTCAGTCCACAGATACGAAAACCATCATACTTACGCTTTGATACTCGACAAAATATGTGTCAAACGACTCTTTATACTCAACCTTAGATTTTGCTGTGGTGTGTACTACACGTTGGCTCTGCCTAATAAAAAAAATTCGGCATAGCTTCCCATAGGACCACTCCAGAGATCAGATAATTGAATGAATTTAATCACTGAAGAACTATAACCACTAAACGAGCTCTTTTTCTCAATGGCATGAAACGAAAGTAAGAGTAAGACTGATTTTCATTCAGTTACTCTGAACTAAATGGTTGATCTATATCTGTAAGATCAAGGTCAATATGATTCTTCAAATGCCATTTCATACATAATCTCACATCTTAGATTGTAAATTTAATCAATAATGGTTTTCTTATTAATACCTATTACGTATCTTCCAGTTTTAACAAGAGATTTAGGTAAATACTTTGAGAATTTCTTCGATATAGCTTTTAGTTATCTGCTTCATTCAACATCGTCGTTACTGACCAGGATTTCACGTCAGGTCCTGCTAACATTCAAAGACCTGATGAGGACGACAATAGATGTAGTTATTCAGGTTTCAGAGATGTTAAAGATCTCTGTGTTAATATGTAGAATGAAATAGCATTCTTCCTAAATTCTGGTCTTCTGGTAAAACATTAGTTAGTTTTGTTCAAATATCTATGTTCATATAAGATCTTAGCAGAGTCTTTCTAAAGATATTGTTTAACATATATATGTACCTTTATATATATGTATATATATATATATATATATATATATATATATATATATATATATATATATATATATATATATATATATATATATATATATATATATATATATATATATATGAATACATATATATATATATATATATATATATATATATATATATATATATATATATATATATATATATATATATATATATATATATATATATATACATATATATGTGTGTGTGTGTGTGTGTGTGTGTGTTTATATAAGAATAGAAGAAAAACTGCTTGATTTCAGAGAGGATTATTCTTTTACTTATATAAGCAGAGCTGGACATGATTGAATAACTGATGACCTTTCAAAAATCTCCTCCTTGATGGTGATTATATAAGATATCAAACAAGTTTCTGCTTTTGACAGGAGTTACATAAGTGAAGTTGGTGACTTTATGGAACATAATTCGGTAGATCACAAATATTTCTTATTAATACCTGGTAGATTTATGAGTTAAGATACTGTGCGCAGAAAGGCAACGGTTTTATTTACCAATTGTGCCTCGAAATCTGCCGTCATCAACTTGAAGAAAAGCACAAATTACTAGGAAACTGTGTGACAAACCACATCATCACTCAGGAAATGAGAAAGGCAAAATCACTCTCCATCAGGAGGTAATTTGTCCAAATGCTTATCTCGTCGGGAAACAACTTGACACATACGATCACACAGCAGGAAACATGTGACATGTGATGACTCCCAAATGTCGAAGATCAGATCTTAGCCAGCATCCTGTAACTAACTGTATTCCAGACAATGAGGACAGGTTTCTACCGCAGATATATCTTCTTTTGTACAGCATCTTAGATACTAATTGTGTTTCTCTGTAGAAATTTTAGTATAAACGACTTCCTGACAAGGAAGTCGATCTCTGAGTTCCTCTGTTTTGAGTTACTTTGAGTTAAATCACAGATAGGTTTCAGGTATTGATAAGAATGACACATTACTCAAGAAATATCACTCTTATATTACTATCTACATAGCTATCTATATTAAACTGTGAGGGAAGTGAATATCACCTAACTTTACTGGGTACTGTCTGAAGGCTAATTCTGTAGTCGGTATTTTAAGAATCGACCTTCGTGTTAATTTGAAGCTCCTGTTGATAATCTATATATCTACTAATACATATCTATCCCTATGGTTGTAATTGCACCATCATTGCTTTCTTATCTTTCTCTTAACGATGTTAGCTTCGACCGGCAATAAAGCAAGAACACACGTCTGGTCTAAAGTTTAATTTTCTTGTTATTGTAAAGGTCTTTTGGTTCGAAGGAGGAATAATCTGAGGTAACTCTATACCTTCAAAGAAATATACTTCTGGTAGTAATATCTTAAGTTTACCGGTATAAAGTGAGTTTTCCTATACACATATGTGTGCATATAGTGTATATGAAACATATAGTATGAGTCTTCATAGTAAGCATCGTTTGCAAGAGAAGTTAAGAATCTAAACTCCATGTTCTCAAAGACGTGACGTCGCGTCTTCTACCTATATAAAGATCTCCAGGAAGTGATGTATGATCACCCAATAAAAATGCTACAGTAACATCAATAAACAGAACTTGTCCATTTGTCCGTGTGAACCTAACTCAAGAGACTTCAACTACATGAGCTATAGACGCCGAAGTATTACGGTGATTACCATGATATTCATCGAGACTGACCCATGAGACTTTATGCATATGACGCTATTTATGAAGAGATATTCCTGAAATACCTTGCTTTTTTCTTGATGCTGATTTCTGTTGCCATGTGCATATCAATAGAATTGTAGAGGTATTTTTGGGACCGACTTAACGAATCATAAAAAGTCCTTATTCATATGAGAAGATTCTGTTTTCAACTTAGAACACACATGGCATGGGTTGAGGATGTTTGTTAAGTAATTACAGAATATAAATGTATCTAACTCATCTCTATAAATATTGAGAATGGAATAACGGAAGACACATGGATATGATCTTCTTTTTTTCTTTGCAAGTTCAGTTTATGAGAAATTCTCTCTGTCAGCCTCATTGTTTTAAGACATCGAGGCCAAACATCTTCAAGCTTATCCAATACTTATTTCCTCTATCTCTCTCTTAACCTCATCATTTTGAAAGTAATTCAAAGGCAAACGTCATTTTTAACCTCATACTGAATCGTTTCTCTAACGACGTTATTCCTTAGAGACTAATATAAAGGCAATGTCACTCAGACTCATTTGAAACAGTTATTCTCTCAACCACATTCCTAAAAGACTTTAAGATCAATAATGGAACGAAACCTTTTGGGGGCAATCAATGTCTTTAGCATGTTACCTGGATATCTAATGGTACAGTAGCTGGTGTTAGAATACCTTAGAATATTGTGGTTATGAAGGAATTCATTTATTAGGATTGAGTTTCCTGATATTAACAATGAATTTATTACGATTAGGAAAAAATGTATTGCCAACAGAATGGAATTTTTTGAATGTAGAAGGAAATTTAAAATGAGTGGGAGAAATTTGTCATAAGTAAGAAGGAATTACTTGAGCTTAGAAATTACTTTAGTACAGTTAGGAAAGAAATTTATCATATAACTGCGATTATGACTTGTTTACGATTAGGTAAAAGTTTATCATTCTAATAAGGAAGGAATTTATCAAAGACAAGACAGAATTTATTCATGATAAGAGAGCAATTACCTTAATCTCAAGAGGAAGATGTTTATTACAATTAGGAAGGATTTTGACATGATTGGGAAAGACTTTGTAGTGATTATTAAGAAAGGTATTTAAGATCAAAAAGAAATTTGTGATCTAAAAGGAATACATATTTATGATTAAGATTGATATTTACGATTAGGAAGGGTATCATCATGATTAAGAAAAATTTGTCTACAATGAGGAGGGAATTCGTTATGATTAGGAAAAAATCTATTTTCAAAGAGGGAAAGGATTAGTCACTGATATTACGGAGATTCCGCAGTCCTTAGCATGGCATGGGATATCAGCGCTACCATGATAGACCAGTCGTTATTGCTCTGATGAACCAATCGTTATCATGATAAACCAGTCGTTACCATGATAAACCAATCGTTACCATGATAAAACAATCGCTACCATGCTAAACCAGTCGCTACCATGATAAACCAGTCGCTACCATGCTAAACCAGTCGGTACCACAATAAACCAGTCGCTACCACAATAAACCAATGGCTGCCACGATAAACCATTTGCTACCACAGGAAACAAACCATTTACGTCGACTTTCAAAGCATATTTTTCAGTCTTGTCTGCCTCCCACAGGCTACGCTGAAGGTGTTTGATAAATCTCCCCGTTTCATTCTATGCTCGTATTTCTACAAGGACTGTTTGGTTGAAAATTTTTCCCCTTCTTTTGTTTATAAATCCGCGAGTCATTACATTCACATATCATAGCTTATCATCCATTTATTGATATTGTTTAGCTCTATGAAAGATGTAGATGTGTGATAGTTTGAACGGCAGAATTTTACTGGATTTTATAGCTATATCGGCGAGGAAGTTGGTCAAAGCCGAGACAAATTGAGTGAGGGATTGCTAAATCATAATCTCTGAGGGTCTTAATGACACGAGAGAGTAATTAACTGTGGAAGACAACAACCCAAAACCAAAGACGAAAGTAAGTTGCAATGTATGGGTTGTTATGATAACATCAGATTGGGGCTACTCTTGCTCTTACCTTCTTAATTTCTCATTTCAGTTGGGAAATTTTTTTAAACTATCTTAGCATTTCATACTCAAGCACTAATCACCTCCGCGAACAAGCCCGATTCTTAACAATCCCATTCCTTCACCACTGCGTAGACATATTGGTCGTGTTTTGCCTGTAAAAGCGGAACAAATAAACATTTCTTTCTCCATAAACGTGTCTCAAAAAAGTCCCTACACCTTTTTGAAAGAGATCTCTGCCGCTGCACTTGCAGGTGCTGAGAAATTTAATTCTTCTTCGTTCAAATCAGCGAAAGCAGCGATTGTGTTCAAGTTTACTTAAAAGGACTGACCGTATTTCTATACTTTTTTCTCTCATTTTCCAAATGATATTCTTCCCTGACATTTTCTTTTCCACTGTCGCTTTTTTTCCTTAACCTTTTTTTCCTTACCGCTTTTTTCCTTAACGCTTAGTTTCCATGAACACTCGACTTTACCTACCAAGAGAGAGAGAGAGAGAGAGAGAGAGAGAGAGAGAGAGAGAGAGAGAGAGAGAGAGAGAGAGAGAGCGCTATAACCTCCGCTTCTAAGATCATGCATGGTAAAAGTTTTTGGAATTAGCAAAAATCATGCGTGATATTCATCAAGACGTAGTGCCAATTACCACTTACGTCCCAGCGCATTTAACTTGGTCCTCTCCTTTGGTACTTACCTAAATAATCTCTCTCTCTCTCTCTCTCTCTCTCTCTCTCTCTCTCTCTCTCTCTCTCTCTCTCTCTCTCTCTCTCTCTCTCTCTCTCTCTCAATATATATATATATATATATATATATATATATATATATATATATATATATATATATATATATATATATATATTTTTTTTTTTTTCTTTTTTTTTTCTTCAAACTATTCGCCATTTCCCGCGTTAGCGAGGTAGCGTTAAGAACAGAGGACTGGGCCTTTGAGGAAATATCCTCACTTGGCCCCCTTTGTTCCTTCTTTTGGAAAATTAAAAAAAAATGATTAGGGGAGGATTTCTAGCCCCCCGCTCCCTCCCCTTTTAGTCGCCTTCTACGACACGCAGGGAATACGTGGGAAGTATTCTTTCTCCCCTATCCCCAGGGATATATATACATAAATATATATATATATATATATATATATATATATATATATATATATATATATATATATATATATATATATATATATATATATATATATATATATATGTGTGTGTGTGGATCAGGTGTTTGCTTTGAAGAATGTATGTGAGAAATACTTAGAAAAGCAAATGGATTTGTATGTAGCATTTATGGATCTGGAGAAGGCATATGATAGAGTTGATAGAGATGCTCTGTGGAAGGTATTAAGAATATATGGTGTGGGAGGCAAGTTGTTAGAAGCAGTGAAAAGTTTTTATCGAGGATGTAAGGCATGTGTACGTGTAGGAAGAGAGGAAAGTGATTGGTTCTCAGTGAATGTAGGTTTGCGGCAGGGGTGTGTGATGTCTCCATGGTTGTCTAATTTGTTTATGGATGGGGTTGTTAGGGAGGTGAATGCAAGAGTTTTGGAAAGAGGGGCAAGTATGAAGTCTGTTGGGGATGAGAGAGCTTGGGAAGTGAGTCAGTTGTTGTTCGCTGATGATACAGCGCTGGTGGCTGATTCATGTGAGAAACTGCAGAAGCTGGTGACTGAGTTTGGTAAAGTATGTGAAAGAAGAAAGTTAAGAGTAAATGTGAATAAGAGCAAGGTTATTAGGTACAATAGGGTTGAGGGTCAAGTCAATTGGGAGGTGAGTTTGAATGGAGATAAAACTGGAGGAAGTGAAGTGTTTTAGATATCTGGGAGTGGATCTGGCAGCGGATGGAAACATGGAAGCGGAAGTGGATCATAGGGTGGGGGAGGGGGCGAAAATTCTGGGAGCCTTGAAGAATGTGTGGAAGTCGAGAACATTATCTCGGAAAGCAAAAATGGGTATGTTTGAAGGAATAGTGGTTCCAACAATGTTGTATGGTTGCGAGGCGTGGACTATGGATAGAGTTGTGCGCAGGAGGATAGATGTGCTGGAAATGAGATGTTTGAGGACAATGTGGTGTGAGGTGGTTTGATCGAGTAAGTAACGTAAGGGTAAGAGAGATGTGTGGAAATAAAAAGAGCGTGGTTGAGAGAGCAGAAGAGGGTGTTTTGAAATGGTTTGGTCACATGGAGAGAATGAGTGAGGAAAGATTGACCAAGAGGATATATGTGTCGGAGGTGGAGGGAACGAGGAGAAGAGGGAGACCAAATTGGAGGTGAAAAGATGGAGTGAAAAAGATTTTGTGTGATCTGGGCCTGAACATGCAGGAGGGTGAAAGGAGGGCAAGGAATAGAATGAATTGGAGCGATGTGGTATACCGGGGTTGACGTGCTGTCAGTGGATTGAATCAAGGCATGTGAAGCGTCTGGGGTAAACCATGGAAAGCTGTGTAGGTATGTACATTGCGTGTGTGGACGTATGTATATACATGTGTATGGGGGTGGGTTGGGCCATTTCTTTCGTCTGTTTCCTTGCGCTACCTCGCAAACGCGGGAGACAGCGACAAAGCAAAAAAAAATATATATATATATATATATATATATATATATATATATATATATATATATATATATATATATATATATATATATATATATATATGTGCATGAGTGTATATGTCACCTTTCTGAGTACTTGGCATATAAAGAAACTGATTATATGAGCTTAATTTCCAAAAACTGCTGCTTATGGAGTTTTGTTGGAAAGAGAGAGGTGAAAAGACTTGCAGACACATAGAATATAAAACTAATGAACATACCCAGCAAAGAATGCATAACAGACAAGAATTATGAGAGATATCTTCAACACTGGATATAGAGAAGACACATCATAATTTTTCAAGTTTATACATTTGGAGTCTTAGAAGTGGAAAACAAGACACCATACATTTGGAAAAACTATTTTCGGATTCCTGAAATTTGGACTTAGGAAATTGATTTAGAATTACGAAAATTGAAAATATTGCATATCGAAGAATTAATCTGTTTACCTCTCTTTGACGGATAAGAATTTTATTACACAGTTTGCGATGGAATACTTTTAGATTTTTTTCATGGATAATGCCACATTACCCCCTATTCCCCCCTCCCCCAAAAAAAGAAAAATGGAAATTGATATTTTTTTTTAGTCCATTAAGATAATTACTGTAGGATTCGCTGCATGAAGGACTGCAGCTTCTTAATTCAACACGAATATAAAGCAAAAAAATACACGAGAGCAACTAATCAATTAAATTTCATTAACCAAAAAAATCACATTAATGATTAACTTAATTTGATGGGAATGTGTTTACAATGGTGACTTTCAAAATATAAACACTGTGAATTGTATTTGATATATTTGACGCCGAATGTGCAAAAAAAAAAAAAAAGATATTCAGTAAAGATATATACAACAGGCCTTTAGTTTTACAGCAAGGCTGAAGTATCAGGGAATATAGCGGTGCTCGAGTTCCGCTCGAAGCGTTTCGAACTGCCAATTATTCATGTGAAACCAAACGAACACCTGAGCGACGCAAAGGCTCAAGTAACTCTCTGGTCCGGCACAGGAGAGAGAGAGAGAGAGAGAGAGAGAGAGAGAGAGAGAGAGAGAGAGAGAGAGAGAGAGAGAGAGAGAGAGAGAGAGAGAGAGAGAGAGAGAGAGATGGGTAGGAAAGGGAATGAAAGCAGCCACCCTTTCCACGTAACTAAATCTTCTCGTGAACTATCTCACGTGCGCCCTCTCCCTCCTAGCTTTCTCGTACACCGTGTCTTATGTCTTTCTCATCCCTGTTCTTACTCTTATCCTCACACACTCTAACCATTACCCATTTGTATACTTTACAGCTAACATTCTCATCGTATGACTTATGCTGCTATATGAGCTCAAACTGCTCTTGTTGGCTGGTGGACATTAGGTATGTGAGTGTCTTCTGTCGCCTTTCTGAAGATGCTGGGTTGAATGATTTGTCTGGCTACCCTTTTCTGTATGCATCTTTTTCTCTCTTTTTTCTTTTTCTCAGTTTGCCTCTCTTTCTGACACTCTCCCGTTATTTCTCATTTTTTTCTGTTTCTCTCAATCTAACCCTGCCACAAGGCTGAATCAGTCCGTATGCACTCACATTTAGGTAGACTCTCTCTCTCTCTCTCTCTCTCTCTCTCTCTCTCTCTCTCTCTCTCTCTCTCTCTCTCTCTCTCTCTCTCTCTCTCTCTCCTCCACCCTCACTCCCTTTCTCTGGTTAATCCGAGTTCTGGCTGCCTAGGCTGGATGATCCACCGAGTAACAAACACACAGCCAACAAAGCTCACATGAACCAGAAACATAACTGTACTGCCAAAAAGAAACAATAACAACTTTGCATATCATCAAGAGTTCTAGCAGCCCCAACCTATGGTGTTAGGAACAATCTTTGGCACATTTATTCACGTCCTTCCCATAGCTTATGAAGAAGGACTGTCCACTTGTGCTCAGTTTATGAATCTTGACTCTATGTGATGAATGCCAGTTGCTCAATAATCATTCCTGAGAGAAAGCCAACATCTATGTTCTAAAGTATTGCTATAGCTGATTTTTACGTCAGAATATAGACATTTATATGAAAAATGAATTGATATATATATATATATATATATATATATATATATATATATATATATATATATATATATATATATATATATATAACGCCTATACTCTGCCATAAAGATCTGCCGTAGCAATACTTCAGAACAAAGGTTTTGTTGGCTTTCTGTCAGGAATGATTGTTTGAGCAGTCTGGCTCCCGAAAGACAGACCCGATGCTGCCAATATCAATCAACGCTGCCTTGAATAATGCATAATAATCCGGTATTCTCACTGTTTGATGAAGAATATCTAACAACAGTAGTGCCAACAAAAATCCTTAAGTTTGGAAAATATTTCGGCCTCCAGCGTAAGTGAGCATGTGCAAGCACGACGTACGCACAGGTAGGAATATGTACGTATGGGCGCGCGTCTTTACATGCTCATAGTAACGAATATATAAGCACATACAAGGTAATATCTTTAGATATATATACATATATATATATATATATATATATATATATATATATATATATATATATATATATATATATATATATATATATATATATATATATATATATATATATATATATATATATATATATATATATATATATTTCGTTAGGTATCTCGTTGTAGCGTTGTGGGGGATAAGGAGCAAAACTTGGCAAATGTGGCTCGAGAATGACTATGAAACAATTCCACAGTCGATCAATCAAATGTCTAAGACTAATATTAATACATAAAGCGAGGGATGCCTCTATAAGGCATTTTGTATATCTTTGCACTTAATGTCTTGCTTTGATACATTCGACAAAGAAAGCTATTTTTCATATTGTATCAAGATCTTTACTAAGCATCTAGGCTTAGCTCTATGAGCTGTTCAAAGAACTCAAAAGATCGATCTATGCAGAAAAGATCTTGGTTCAAGTTCTACTTATAAGATCTGCCTGTGCTCTTGTATAGGATTCTTAATAGTCTGTTGCTGTTTACACTTTATACTTATCAACTGTACGATGTGTGTGTATCATCTATTTTCAAAAACATTCTTTCGTCACAGTCCTAGCCTCTCCAAGATACCTGGAACAAAGAGATTTGTAGTTTTAGGACATTATATTATCCTCTAGGCATACGGTGCTGCACCGCTTGGCCACTTGACACTTTCTTCAGGCCTGAGAACCTGAGATTCTCTTTCCTGAAGTAAGATGTCTTACGGTGGTGTCGTTGATCTCACTCTGTCTAGCTTACTGGCCGAAGAAACTCAATGCATATCTGCCATAGTGTTCAGCCATCATTTAACTGGAGGGACAGTGGTAAGGATAACAAGACGAAGAGCTTGACCAGTGCCAAGAGCATGAGGGGCAGGAGAGTGCCAAGGGAAGAGTCTGGGATGGTATGAAAGTCTCCATGAGCGGATGGCCCTCACAGTTTATAGGCGGGCTTCCCCCCTGCAAACATTAGTCTAGTTCAGCCTGTAAGGCGCTTGGTCCAGCATTGCTGAGGGTGAGATATCCGCGATGGGTTTATCCCACTAGCTTTGCTTGTAGGTCCATGGAAAAGTGGGTCTGGATAGATTATCCAAAGAGTTATCACGTTCCCTGGTTGCAGAGTTTAATTCAAGAATGTAAGAGTTCCGCGGGGCTTCCAGCAGCATGTCAGATATCATTTCGCTGGAGGCTTCAATGTGGGGGGACAAGAAAACTAGAATGGCAGTCTGTGAAGCAGGGTGGATGCCATTACCATCTGCACTAACAGGGAGGGTTGATTGTGTCACTGGGAATCGTCTAAATGGATGATCAAGGTCTTCTTAAATATCACCTTCAGTATTCTGTCATATTCCTAAAATCTGTCACTGATGGAGGATGATAAGGACGTGAGGAAATAGGTTAATGTTGGTAAAATCAATTACGAAGTAAGGAGTAAAAGGGCGCAATGGGCATCTATAGTTTTGATGTCATCATCTAACTCGACGTCATCTACTTTTTATCAAAACTGACATCGATGGCGCTGGCATCTATGGACAAAAGTAGGCGACTGCTGTCTTCATAGCTTAAGCTATTGATGAAACTGTGCATGGTTCTCAGAAATCTCTGTGGAATTGATGATATCTTAGTATGGTTAAGGAAAATGTCTTGCAACTCTTCGAACTCCCTCACAAGTGCAGCGTCAGCAGTGAGGAATTCTGTAGTGCTAGCCACGGTGCTGTTATCCAGGAACCATGTCCACAGTTCACTAGACAAGCTCTCTGGTATGCCTTTGGGGACAAGGAAAAACAGGAGAGGAGCATTAGGAATGCATTACTGGACTCCTTCGGCTGATTCAGGGTGTCTGAGGTAATGATAAACTATGGACCTCAAAGGATTGGTTGACTGCGGATAATACCGCTGTTCCTTTGTTTTAATAGGCTATCTCGTATATATATATATATATATATATATATATATATATATATATATATATATATATATATATATATATATGTATATATATATATATATATATATATATATATATATATATATATATATATATATATATATATATATATGAAAATATTAATGTTTTGTTGGTGTCTTAATTGTAGAGATATATTTTTTGGTGTTTCTAGTTTTGGCTTTGAGATATTTCAATCATTTCCTGAGACATAAATCTCTATTAGAATCTTTCTATGAACACAATATAAGGAAATCTACTCTTTTCCTAAGTGCTTTCTAAAACTACTTATCTCACTCGATATTGCCATCAATTTATTTTTTTGTCTTCTACGTGACAAACAGCAACAGACAGCTGGCACCTTTTGTAGCTGTTTGTAATATATATATATATATATATATATATATATATATATATATATATATATATATATATATATATATATATATATATATATATATATATATATATATATACATATATATATATATATTTTTTTTTCTTATACTTTGTCGCTGTCTCCCGCGTTTGCGAGGTAGCGCAAGGAAACAGACGAAAGAAAATATATATATATATATATATATATATATATATATATATATATATATATATATATATATATATATATATATATATATATATATATATATATACATATATATATATATGTATATATATATATATATATATATATATATATATATATATATATATATATATATATATATATATATATATATATATATATATATGTATATAAGTAGTAACACTAGATTAGTCATAAAACAACCATCCAAGATCTCCCTCTTGCCTGTCTTCGTACTTCCAGCAACTGAAAAATAGAGTCGTCTGCACTGGGCGTCGTTATACGGATGCAGGATATCTCTTCCCTTAACTTCCTCCCTCTACTGTGAAGAAAGAACATCCTGCAGCCTAGGATCGGTTCCCTGAACGACTATGAAGCCCTGAGCGAGGACCCATAGGGGTCGGGTCTCTCTTAGCTACCTAACACAGTGTCGTCTGCTTGCGTAGGTTCGGACATCGACGCCACAACATAAAAGTCAATGTTTTGGGAGCATCGTCACCTACTTCGATTTCATATCATAACTACAACAAACTAATGCATGTGTTGTATGATGTCAATTGATCATAGAGATGATTTTGAGAAATTCATCATTTGGCTATCGTGTTCTAGCGGAAAGGATCAGCTATTCGACACAGCGCTATTTGATTTACGCATTCCTTCACTATTTTCCAAAATCACATCACTTTCTAGTGATGATATGGCATAAGACATTTTGATATATGTATAAATCTAATATATTTCTTGCTGATCTTTTTCAAGGACGTAGATCTAGGTATGAGGTATAGTTCTAAAGTAAAAGCTTACTTAACTTATTAATTTATCGCTTAAAACTTGAGAGCAAAGAACTATGAACTAATCTTACCTGTTCTGAAGAAAAGAGAAAAGTGAAAGTATTTTCACTGCAGTTTAGATGACCTTTCCTTTGTGTGTGCGAAACCAATGACCACTCGACACTCAAAGAGAATGGGCAATATACTGATATATATTTACCAATGACTCTTGTAAAAATTACATTTGCTATACAATACTCTTCAAGATGGTGAATATGAGATGATCCGGGTCGTATGATGAGGGGGATACAGAGGAGAATAATTAATAAAAGACGGAAGAAAAAAGGAAGAGAGGGAGACGGAAAAAGTAGATAATGAATGGGATAAGAATAAAGAAATGATATGGGAAAGAAGTAGAGGAAAATAAGAAGAGGTAGAAGAGAGTGCAACGGAAGAAAGATATAGAAAAAGCATAAAACGAAATGGAGGAAAAAGAGAAGGAAGGAAGATATGAATATAGAAGAATAAGAAAAGTGGAATAATGAAAAGTGATGACACAAAGGACAATGAAAAGGAATAGTCAACTGCAGAAGAATAGACGTAGGAGAATTTTAAGGACGGAACTGATGAAGAAGAAATATGGGGTGAATATTAGACAGAATACGAATATGAAAGTTAGTTATGTATAGTTAGCTGTAATAGCTGGCCAATGATGACTCTGGGCCATGTCTTCATCTCTTAACCAATTTAAAAGTTTGGCCACATTTACACTTGACGGACAATGCAGAGGTATGGCCGTACTAACATTAGATGGCCTGTAGTATACTCACATTATCTATTCACTTGTGAACCTCTGCAGTGTTTGGGTTAACTAACAGCTAATCTTAGTCACACCTTTACTAACTGATTAATACTGAAATTATATATACTTGTTAGTTACCATTTATTACATCCAAATCATGAGAAGTTGGTCATTTAAGACTCATTGACATAAGTACGGTACTCAACAGATAACAGTGCTTAACTTTGCTTACTTTAGCGGGTCGAAAGAACCTAATGTCCTGTTGCTTCTTGAATTCCTTTGCATAAGTCTACAGTTCCTTCCATAATTCCTTAAGCGCGGCGGCATGACCCTTGAGCATGAAGGAACGACAATTTGGGTATCATAGCATGACCTTTGACCTGACCATAAAGGTATAGGTCAAAGGTCAGACTATCATGCCCAAGGGCCCTACCGTCTTGCCTTAAAAAGGGATCTAACACCTGTAAATTGCAAAAATGTTTGAGAGTAAAAGGTTCTAATGCCTTGATATCCTTGCATGGTCTGAGCAACCTGGATTGAAAAAAAGTTAAGCTAATTTTCCTAGTTGGTATTAGAAAATAAACTCTGTTGGCCTTTGAAAGGTTAGCCTAGATAACTAAACTGCGACAGCTTCAATAATTTCACACGATTTTTGGAGTCAGCAATGTTTGAATTCCAGTTTGATGATAATAATAATAATAGTAATAATAATAATAATGATAATAATAATAATAATAATAATAATAATAATAATAATAATAATATTACTATTAATGATAATGATAATGATAATGATAATAATGATAATAATAGTAATGATAGTAATGATAATGATGATAATAATAATGATAATAATAATAATAATAATAATAATAATAATAATAATAATAATAATGATAATAATAATAATAATAATAATAATAATAATTACAATAATACTAATGATAATGATAATGGTAATGATAATAATAATAATAGTAATAATGATAATTATAATAATAATAATAATAATAATAATAATAATAATAATAATAATAATAATAATAATAATAATAATAATAATAATAATAATAATAATAATAATAATAATAATAATAATAATAATAATAATCATTTTTCTTTAAGATTATATTTTCTAGAACTTTCTTCAATTTTGTCTTACCTGCTACATATCTTCATATGTGATCTCGCCTTCAATTTTACTACCTTTCCTCTTCGTTCCCCTTTTCTTCTATACTCTGATGCCTTATTCATTTACCTTCAGTTAACGTATTGTCATTTATACAGGTTCTTGTCCTCTCTGTATTCATCTGTCTTGTCGTAAATCTTTAGCTTTCTTTGGCTTTTCTATAGTGCATCTTCAGGGCTCTTTTCTCACAGATATGAGAGGTGTTGAGAGGTAATGGCTTTTCAGCTAAATGCTAAAAGAACACTTTATCTACACGGAGACCAATTGCCATCTCTGTGGACTCATCCAAAAAGAAACTGAAGGACTAACGAATAGACGGAATACTTGAATGACTGAACTACAAACAAACTTAACAAATAGTCACCAGCACACTCACCAAATGATTTACTTTTATACACACGAAGCGCAGATTTAACTACCTGAGAATTCTGCTTATGCTCATTATGAACACATTCGTTACTTTTCTATTAATATTGGTAGAATCTTGCCCAATTCGTAACAGAAACATACCAACACAGTCGCTTCGGCGAACGAAAGACCATATAACATAGCTTGAACGTTCACTTGAAATAGCACAGGAAATAGACACACAAACATTCAACTGCCTGAGAACAAATGACATATGACATGACACATGACATCTGTTTGGCCAGTTCGATGCATTATATATATCTGAGACACATCGACTTGTCACTACACGCGTCGATCGCTCGTCAATTTATGGTGACAGTATTTTTTTTTTACTGTTGAAACATAGTGTCGATTACTTAGGGTCGATCATTTTGACATGCAGCAGAATATGAAAAGGAGATCGATAGTTCTATATGAATTTCATCAATACCCTCCTATATGAATTTGATTTTGAGAACGGTTCTTAGAATATCTAATACAAAAGTTACTTTTCTATAGCTTTGATATTGAGATGACATCCACTTGTCTTTAGTTTTTACCATTTTCTAAACTTAATTTAGTTTTTACTATTTTCTGAACTTAATTTCTTTCTTTTATAATCTTTTCTTCCTTCCAAGGTGTTTTATGAGCAAGAATCTTTATGTTTTGTATGTAGAACAGTTGTCTAAACAACCCTTTAAAAACATGTTTGCATCACTTTTTCCAATGACAACTCTGTTGTAGGAAATGATGGATAAACCTTCGAGTTATCATGGAAGAAAAAGAAAAAGTCATTTCCATTCTTTGGACACCCATAAAGGAAGGTCATGTGGACGTTATGATACTTTTTAACATTGCTTTGTTATGGTAATGCCTAAATTAAGATTTAAACTCAGGATTTCTTGAATTTTTAAGACCAAACAATCTTCATAGACTTGGGGAAGCCTTGGAGAAACCGCCGAATCGATTGTGTATATTTCAGTGGCTTCTCTACTTCTCCAGCTAGTCAAATAAGCAAGAGAAGACACACGCTAGTGAAATTAATTAAATTTACGAAGGAATACCCATATACCCCGAAGATAGGATAAAGATATGTATATTCTACGTAACTTGTATCAATCAACGATTGTTATACTATCAGTTTATATCTATGTCAAATATACTTTCTGCCTCCGCTCTCATTAACCTGTGTTTTCAGGGAAGTTGTGTTACAGCCGAGAGGACAGCATGTAGATATCGGCGGAAATGGTCGATTCTCAGTCGAGTTTGTGTTCTTCAGGCTCGGTGTATCATCAATCAGACCAGCATCAATGATAATGATAATAGTAATGATGGTGATAGTGGTGGTGATGATTGTGTTGGTGATATTGGAGGTGATAACAGTGGAAGAAGCAGTGCTGGTGAAAGTAAATGGGTTAGAAATTGTGATGGAAATGATAATAATAGTGATGGGATTGGTGATATTGATTGTGGGGTTATAGTGATAGTGATATTGATAATGATGGTGATGAAATCCTTAAGAAGACTATATCGATGCTGAAGAACTGAGTCCATTTTTTGATAGTTCTGGCCAGGTATTTCCAAGGCTTCTCCTCATTGTTGGAGAATTTCTCAATACTTTTCCTATACTCTGACGATTATAAGGAGAATATAGACATAGCAGCAGGTGTGTTATCGAGAATTCCATGGAGTTGGTTGGAAAAACAGTATAGATTTTAGGTTGGCTGAAACAATCTTCCAAAGGAAATGCATCAAGAATTGACTACTAGCGATCAGAACAGTGTGTCTACCGATTTTTTTTCAGTGCCTTTTGAAAAAGAAGTGATAGTTACTATGTAACTGACAGACTCGTGAAGTAATGGTCAGCTTCTGGTTCGGCATCGGTGTCCATTTCATAAAATTCTTTTTTAAAGAAAATTGAGTTGCATTTATATATATATATATATATATATATATATATATATATATATATATATATATATATATATATATATATATATATATATATATATATATATATATATATATATATATATATATATATATATATATATATATATATATCCCTGGGGATAGGGGAGAAAGAATACTTCCCACATATTCCCTGCGTGTCGTAGAAGGCGACTAAAAGGGGAGGGAGCGGGTGGCTGGAAATCCTCCCCTCTCGTTTTTTTCAATTTTCCAAAAGAAGGAACAGAGAAGGGGGCCAGGTGAGGATGTTCCCTCAAAGGCCCATTCCTCTGTTCTTAACGCTACCTCGCTGACGTGGGAAATGGCGAATAGTACGAAAAAAAAAAAAAAAAAGAAAGAAATATATATATATATATATATATGTATATATATATATATATATATATATATATATATATATATATATATATATATATATATATATATATATATATATATATATATATATATATATATATATATATATATATATTATCAATTTATCATACTTTGTTGCTGTCTCCCGCGTTAGCGAGGTAGCGCAAGGAAACATATATACATCAGCATTCCTGAGGAAATAACAAAACCTTCCTCTCCTTATGGATGATCTAATAAAATTATTGAGATTTATTCTTGTGTAACTGAAAATCCTCCTACGAGACTCTACGGTGGAAAATCTTAGATTAACTTGAGGAAACGTTTTATGTGACAAAAGGATCTCCCTTCAGTTATGTATCAAAATGTTCTGCCCTTTATTTTTTCTCACCCTCGTTTTTGAGAAATCCGTCATCTTTTTTCCATGAGCGATGTTGCTGGATTTTTAAAGCAATGTGACAGGCTGTTTTCGCCGCAGACTTCAAATTTATTCTATCGAGTGTTGGTGGGACTTTTCTGGCGTCCTTCAGAAGTGGCAGTTGTGACCTTAGGTTATTTGAGGGACCGCGGAATAAGCCATTGAGATGGAATTACAAAAGACCTTCCAAAAAGTCCTCTGAAGGTACCAAAAGAATCTGAAGAACGCCTCCCAAAATCTCATGGAAAGTATCAAAGGACAACGATAACAGCCTCCAAAGTCTTTGCAAGAATTCAGAGGGCCTACAAGGGAATCCTCCAAAGTTTCTAAGAGATGCCGGAAGATCTACACCAAATCCTCCAAAAATCCACAGAAAGTACCAGTGGATCTGCAAAGACACCCTCCAAGAGTATCCGGTTGGCATTGTGTCAGATCTGCAGGAACGATTTATACCATTGAGAGATCTTAAGTACGCTCTTCTTCATTGCATTTCCACCATTCCTTCATTCACAGCCTCTACATTATATATCCCTCAATTCGCTACCAGAAATAGATATACTTCAGCACTGAATCGCTTACGTTTCCATTCTCCTCACATTACTATCCTCGCCAATTCGTTGCTACGCAAGATCTTGTTTAGAATATTGCAGGACACCATGGGTATCAGAATCAGAGCCCTTTCAAGAGGTTTTTAATCAAATCAGTTGCCATTCTCAGACCCATGTTGGCCAGAAAATGCACGAATGTCTACAAGAAATACATATATATATATATATATATATATATATATATATATATATATATATATATATATATATATATATATATATATATATATATATATATATATATATATATATATATATATATATATATATATATATATATATATATATATATATATATATATATATATATATGCAGATGACAATGCACAATGTTTAGTGAAGAGAATGACAAATTAATGACTTTATTTACTTCGGAATTAATGTCTTTCCTGTTTACTGATGACGCTGAAGATGACATTGATGATTTTAGTGTTTGATTTTCAAACACCTAAGAAACGTATGAATCCAAAAGTCTAACAGAAATATATCTTAAAGAAAAATTTAGATTTGTTTTTTAGTAATCATATGAAATTCAAATTATTAAGGAAAGAAAATATGCATAAATGAATAGCTTGATTAACCAATCACAATTCACCTAATGATCCTCTGCACTGCACTTGATAATTACACAGCATCTGCTAGATACTAGTGATAATCCATCAAATTATTCTATAAAAGCTCTATATAATAGCCAGTTGTCACCTAATTATCACAGATAATACGTAAATAAATGGCCTAAAGTGCATTATGACCTAAATGTACCAAGTCATAATGGATAATCACGATATAGTAGACTTTAGTGCACGAAAATAATTACTGATGAACTATGAAATAATTACCTTTAAAGTGCTAAACGTGCAGAATTATCGAGAGTTTTACGACAGAAAGTTCTTAATTACAAACAAAATGATTATTCAAGATATGTTAGATATGATTATTGTAATCTTATGGCAATAAATTTCTTATCAGAATAATTGATTGGTACACAATGATTACTGAAGATAATGGATAGATATCTATAGCCTGAAAATGTCTCCGGTAGAAGAGTCAAACACAAGAAATACTGAGAAATGATACCAACCGATTTTGGAGCAATCATCCATACCTTAATGAATCCAAGAAAACAGAATTCTAAGATTTAATCTGACGTAAGAATTTTGACCAAATGGTTCGAATAATGACACAACATATATTGTGAAAATAATATTGTGATATGAGGAATTTTTCTGAAGTTCATACCTATATATAAATTCCAATGTGGGATTTGATGAGGAGAAAGTACATTTTCAGAGTAAAAGAATTACCAAATTAAATGAGAAATATTCGTATGAATTGATGTTCAAAATACTAGCAAGATCTGGTTCCTGAGAAGAAGAGAAAAAAAAACAGTACTTTTAGGGCCTGGTGTTTAGGTGCGGTTTTGAGCAACAAGGAGAGATAAAACAATATATATATATATATATATATATATATATATATATATATATATATATATATATATATATATATATATATATATATATATATATATATATATATATATATATCGAGAAGTTTTATTTGTGAGGAAATGTAATTCTCATAATGGTCACTTGGGACTCCTACCTCAACATCCAAGTGTTTCAACTCATTCTTCAATCAGACTACATCAATATCCATCACGCTAGCATAAATCATCCTGCCTTAAGCCTATTGCTCAAGGATGGTCCCCCGATATATAGCATTTTTGGGCGTATATCTGTAGTCAAGAAAATGAATGATCATTCTAATAATGATCCTCAGTTTTGACATGTACAGAATACAGATTAATTCAGATTGATTAAAATTACTCTTAGATAGAATGTACTTACACGTAAGTCGATGCTGTGTAAATGACATGATCAATAAACGAAGCATCAAATCCTAACACGAGGAGGTGATCATTAATGTCCAAAATCTACGACATAAGCAAGCGGCGTCTGCTCTCGTAGAATTGCTGCCTCTTTCATTCATTCACTTATCAATAACTCAAACTAAGGACAGGGGGGAAGAGCTTCTGCTCACAAACACACACACACAAGAAAAAAAAAATCGTTCTTCGTCAAAGCTCGAAAACAAAGGGTCAGGTCATGTAAATCAGATATAAGGTTTCCACATTACCTTGCCGATAGTGAAGGTCCAGGACGTGGTTGTCTGAGCTGAGGACTGGCCCAGAGCTGTTGATACTGGTGGAACCAGGAGGGAGGGAAGGGGAGAGGGAGGAGGGATGTAGGGGGTCGATGGTGGAGGGGAGATGGAGCAAGCAACCTCTTCCCCCTTTCTCTCTCTCTCTCTCTCTCTCTCTCTCTCTCTCTCTCTCTCTCTCTCTCTCTCTCTTTCCAACACCCCCCTCCCTCCAACCTTGTCCTGCCTGACCCGTCATGCAACCCCAGGCAAAGGGAGCTACTGGGAAAGTCTTCTTTTTTGGGTCAGCCATGAGCACCCTATCATGCAGAGCGGGAGACGCGAAGGGAGACTCGCCCTGCTTCTCCTGCTGGTGTGTGTGTGTGTATGTGTGTGTGTGTGTGTGTGTGTGTGTGTGTGTGTGTGTGTGTGTGTGTGTGTGTGTGTGTGTGTGTGTCTGTGTGTGTGTGTCTGTGCTGCTATGGATAGACAGAAGTTCCCTACGTAAAACTTTCATTATACGACCTTAGCATCAATGAGTGTTAGGAGGGTGAAGAGATACATAAAGCGAGAAGCCACCACTGTAACACTGTATTGTGTCACGAAACTTTTGATTGGGAAGTAGAATTTTCTCTATTTCTCTCTTTTTTTATCAGTTTCTTTCTTTATACTCCTGCTGAAAAAAATGTACTTGTGAGGATATGTAGCGGAATGAAATAACGCAGAAATAGTTCCACAGATATATTTTGTGTTGTCTACAACACACACACACACACACACACACACACACACACACACACACACACACACACACACACACACACACACATACACACACACACACTCACACACACGCACACACACACTCACACACACACACACACACACACACACACACACACACACACACACACACACACACACACACACACGCACACACATATACACAAATATATTATATATATATATATATATATATATATATATATATATATATATATATATATATATATATATATATATATATATATATATACATATATATATGTATATGTATATATATGTTTGTTTATTTATCTATTAATCTATTTATTCATAGATTTACTTATAAAATTTTCTCAGATTATATTCAATTAGCATCCTTTTCGCCCTGCTTTGAGACAAAGATTTTATAAATATGTAGCATAAACTCCTATCCCTATAGACTACGCCTAATAAGTCTAGAAAGTATACAATCTGCACTTCTTATTGATGCACTAAATACATTCATACAATATCATACACTACAAAAGAAAAGAAAAACGAAAATCAAACACGCCATGGGAATACATAGTCAAATACATACGTTTGCCCAGACACATGATAACATCTATTGCATAATTGCTTGGGATTCCATTCATTATACACTCTGTAATATAATATCTATCTCATTATCAAAAACAACATACCTACCCCCATGAGGCCACAGTATGTAAGCCTTTTTAGTGACTTATGCATTATGCTTCTTATGCTGAGCTTATATACTGTGCATCATGTGCTTGGCTTGTATACTATGCTTCACATGCAAAGTCTATATACTGTGCGTCATCTGCTTAATTGGATAGATCTCTCTCTCTCTCTCTCTCTCTCTCTCTCTCTCTCTCTCTCTCTCTCTCTCTCTCTCTCTCTCTCTCTCTATATATATATATATATATATATATATATATATATATGTTATCATCGTCATTCTTAATCGCTGCTTTCCGCATCAGCGAAGTAGCGCCAGGAAACAGACGAAGAATGGCCCATCCACTCATATATACACATATATATATATATACATAAACGCCCATATATACATACGCCCACTTATACATACATATACATATCAACATATTCATACTTATGCATACACATACATAGACATATACATATATACAAATGCACATACTCATACTTGCTTGCCTTCATCCTGTATGAGGTTACACCGCGCTTGAAAAGTCATCTTTGGCGAGGCTGAATCACAGGGAGTTCAGTCTCGTCAAAGAATTTCTCTCCCCAAAGAAGTGTAAATAATTCTGCTACTGGTTGCAGCGCAACTTTGGGATACTGGAGCCTCTGGAAAGAGATCCTGGAACTCTTCCTTAGAAAAAGGTACTAGGGTAATCAAATAAATGTAAGCTTTCTAAGTACACGAAAGTTGAACAAAATTCTACGATCAATGTCCTATGTCATTCACTGTTGCCTAAAAATTGATGTAACCTTTCTGTAACCAGGTACTTTTTTCCAGGACTGATATCTGCTAAAAGTCTTGGTTCCTGTTTGACATTATGTATGTGGATGCGCTTTCTTCTTTCTATCATTTTGATATAAACTATCTTTACTTTATGTCAAGGAAGTCTTTCATTATGTGGGGGTCTAGTCTCTCAAGTCAACCACTACCATCTTTCAAATTTCCAAAGTTTATGAGCGCCTCATTGTCTATGTGTTCATCTACCTCGTTGTATTCAAATACAACCTTGTTGCTGTAGAGATATTCATTCATGTCTATTGTCTTTTCTGTTTTAGTTTTTCTATCACATTCTTTGCTGAATATAGTTTCAAAAACTTTTAAAAGACAATCAATTTGAAGCTATTACCAAATCGATCGTATGACTAAATCTTCTCTCTTTCCTATAGTATGTTTTTGGCTTGAATAAATGGCTGTCGTCTGATAAATGGCTATCAAGTCAAAATCTGAACCATATATGTTTATGCAAAAATGAATGTGTCTGTAGGTGTGTGTGTGTGTGTGTGTGTGTGTGTGTGTGTGTGTGTGTGTGTGTGTGTGTGTGTGTGTGTGTGTACTCATACATGCAAAAAGGACATAACATATACTTTTTCTTTTCAACTGTAAGTCTGGTAATTATACATCTTTCCATGAGATAATGAACCATCATCAGATACAAGATCTTATATAATCATAGCAAAATGGAGGAATACTTTCTTAAAATAGAATAGATTTATATGAAACTAGTATGTAAAATGTTAATTATTTTCTTTTACGAAATCATCTGTTAAATTTTACATTATCCCACTTAAGTTTAGCTCTCTAATAGATTAACAGCTCATCCCAAGTATCTACTTACGGTAGATTACATCTATTATAGACATAAGATCATTAAACCAAGCATTACATTTTCATATATATTCTACTTAAAGAAAAACATTTCGAATTCTTTTATTAGTTTCTCTGATTTCTAATATCCTTAGAAGAGGGACTAGATATGAACAGAGGAATTTTCTGTATTGTTTGTTGAAAAGCCAAAAATATAGGAAATGTATCTCTTATATGCTGAACGTTTAATGAAAATCTTTGAGACCATTTAATCTAAAGATCACCAGAAGACAGACAAAAATATTCACCTGTCCAGTATAAGATAATACTTGAATAGTCTTATGAATATCTTATACATCCACATATAAATGATATAAGTATCTATATAGGGAGCTATGTACGTAAATATACATGTTACTTTATGTCATATATGATAATGGTTTCTCACGTTTTCATGCAGGAAAAAAATTCTATTGCTTTATGTTCATATATATATATATATATATATATATATATATATACCATTACGTTACTTGTCTTTTCCTGTCTCTTCTCTTTCTTCCTGTACTTTCTGCTTTACTTTACGTTTGAAAATTTTTCCAATACCTAAAGTTTTCATCTATTTTCTTTTACAAACTCATTAGCTTTATGTAATGACACAAGGGTTAATAGCGTGAGTCACAGAGATGAATAACTAGGATTTTTATTTATCATATGGTACATGTGATACATGATACATGTGTGGAAGAAGCTATGAAAAATATATTTGAGCATTTTTTTACATAGAATGCTTTGAATGTAATGAACATAATGCATATAATGCTAAAATAATAAATGAAGACATTCACACTTGCACTAAAACAGTGAAGATAGTATAAATAAGCAATATGTCAAAGACAAACAATCAAACAAATATTTTCTTTTCATTCTTCCATCAATATCATCCTTAGGAATTACTCAAAGGTTATGATTTAATATAACCACTATCTGATATTACAGTCAAGAATATTCTTAAGCCTAGAAGTGCCCCAGATAACTTATCATTATCTTAACTTATCTTACCTTATCCTTAAAAAGAAAATCTCTAACTTTACAAAAAAAATCAAACTTTATCTTACAAAAAGTCTAACCAAGCAAAATCTATCGAACAATATCTAACAAACAAAAGTTATCTAACATCATAAACAAAATATATTGAACGTTCATAACAAACTAGTCTGACTTCACAAAGGCTATCTAACTTCATAAAAAACACGTAGAGCTTTTTTTTAACAAACTTGTTTGACTTTGCAAACAAAACTGTATTTCATGAGCAAATCTTATAACCATATTTGTCACCGTATAGAAGGATACTGTAGTTCTAAGAAAATTTTTAGTAACAATGAAATTACCTCAAGAAGTGTTAGGCTGGCTGTGATGAGGATGGTAGAGAGAGAGAGAGAGAGAGAGAGAGAGAGAGAGAGAGAGAGAGAGAGAGAGAGAGAGAGAGAGAGAGAGAGAGAGTAGCAAAAAAAGAACAATCATGTGGGCTATTAATGCTTCATCAAAATATTAATTTTCAGAGGAATTAAACAGTAGAATGAAGTGGTAATAATTATGATGATGATGATAATAATAATGGTAATGATAATGACAATAATAATAATAATGGTAATAATAATGATAATAACAATGATAATAATAATAATGATAATAATTATAATAATAATGATAATGATGTTAATAATAACAATAATAATAATAATAATAATAATAATAATAATAATAATAATAATAATAATAATAGTAATAATAATAATAATGATAGTAATAATAATAATAATAATGATAATAATAATAATAATAATAATAATAATAATAATAATAATAATAATAATAATAATAATAATAATAATAATGATAATAATGATAATAATAATAATAATAATAATAATAATAATAATAATAATAATAATAATAATAATAATAATAATAAATAATAAAAACAAATAAATCTTCGGTCTGGTGAAAGTATTTTTCTGTACTTATAAAGGTACGTAAAGTATTCATATAGTTGGCAAATGAATGGTACATTTGGACCTTTTAGAATTTCATAAAAGAGATAGAATTACCCTCAAGAGCAACACAAGCTTAAATACCCAAATGAAATGTTAAATATTCTTCCTTTTTTATCTGAGGAGAATCAAAGTTTCTTTTTCAGTCATCTGAGCATGAAACGTATGTTAGAAGAACGTGACGTAAGTTTCTTTTCTTTTTGTAAGGGCAGCTCACTCGATCTTACGAATCTCCTTTTCATCATAGGAATTTGTTTCGAGCTTGATTGTTACCATTTCTAGTAGAAAAGTAACAGTAATGGTTGAAGTAGACAGGATTCGTTTGCACTACAATAATACTTCAATAATTAGCTCCAATTACGTAATAAATTGGTAATGCATACACTCTTTACACTCTAAGACATGCATAATTTCTTTCATTTCTTCTCGAAGGAAAAAAAAATTGAAAAATTCAACAGCGAGTCATAGATATATTCCTTTGTTTTAATGTCTCTTGTCTCAGAGACCAAATGTGGCTGATCTGGTGAGAAAGTTAATGGCATGAGTATCATTTGGCCATAACCAGATATAAGACAGCCCACCTCTCTCCTTCTTAGAGTCTGAGTTCTTCTTTAAGAACAGGGACACTGATTTGGCTTCTCTGGATTCTGGTCTTTGAGACTGGGAAGACCTGTTTGGTCTGAGGTTTGCTGCCGCTAGGGATATTGGTTTTAGCCTCCGGTTAGCCTCGGGTTGAAGTTGTGGAACAGGGAACGCAAAGGTGGCGTCCCTTACCCCAAAAGTTACTCCCAATTCTGGAGGGTCTACCACTTGTATTGGACTGCCATTTGACGCAGAGCTTAGATTTTCAATTCGTTTCGGGAAAATTACAGGATCCCCGGCGACCGCTTTAATGTCATTAGTATCTGCCGGAATCTGTTTGAAATTCTGGAAGGCCTGTTCAATCGCCTTTGAGTTCAGGAACGCGAACTCCTCCAAAGCTTCAAAACTTGAAGCCTTGAAAATGCGATTGCCTTCAATGTTCGCGCTCTTCAAGAAGGGGGAGTCGTCCAGGATAAAGTCTTTGAGGAATATCTGTGAGGGAACTGGAGTGGCACTTGGGTTAGGCGAAGCTCCAGTTTGCGGCTGCTGGAAAACCTCGAGCAGATGACGTCCGCTCCTGGACAAGAGATGATGGAACTGGATTAATGCTTCGAATTTTGAACAGTTAAAAAATTAGTCTACTCCTTACATATTCACACTGACAACCCGTCAATTAATACAGTATCTGGATCTTACAAAGACCTTGCCACCTGGACACAGAAATGCATATTTAGAAGTCAAGATAAGAAAAAAAATCTTCCAGATGATCTGAGATCATTTTGCTGTCATTGCAAGATGCTCATATGAATCTAGCATGGATGGTAATCTCTCTATGTATTTATTGTAAGCATAAAGATAGCGAGATGGCTGAAGCATAATTTTAGAATGAAGAACTATGAAATCAGGGATATATACACAACCCTGAATGAATAGGCATGAGGGAGTTTTTCCCTACAACACTTGTAAAACCCACCTAATGCCGATGGAGTCGATGCCTTCGCCCTCCAAAATATCATCGGAATCCACTCCTGAAGGCACAGACGAAGGCACGGCTGCGTTCACGCCCCTGGGTATGGTTGCGTTCTGGCCATCCACAGTATTGGCGAAGGACGAGAAGGAGGAAAAAGAAGAGGAAGAGGAAGATGTTTCCAGGGGAAGCTTGGAGATGTCTGGCATTGTGACTAGCGTCTGCACCAAGCTTGGCTGTTGGGAAAGAAAACCCAAAGACGAGGAGAAACACTGTAATTTGATTGTCACAATATTGTGGATTTCTGCAAAAGCTGTCTATTGACTGACTAACTGTCAGGTGTCTGGCTATGCAAACATATGCCACACGCGGTTGGATCATCCCAAAAACTGCAAATAGCTGTATATGAATATTTGATACTGTTCACCAAAAATGCATGTTCACATATGAATTCTCTATACTATGTATGCAGAAAGAAAACAGACTGAGGAACTCTTGCCAAATTTTATATACATATATATATATATATATATATATATATATATATATATATATATATATATATATATATATATATATATATATATATATATATGCATTGATATATATATATATATATATATATATATATATATATATATATATATATATATATATATATATATATATATATATATATATATATATATATATATATATATATATATATATATATATATATATATATATATATATATATATATGTATATATATATATATATATAAATATATATATATATATATATATATATATTTTTTTTTTTTTTTTTATACTTTGTCGCTGTCTCCCGCGTTTGCGAGGTAGCGCAAGGAAACAGACGAAAGAAATGGCCCAACCCCCCCCCATACACATGTACATACACACGTCCACACACGCAAATATACATACCTACACAGCTTTCCATGGTTTACCCCAGACGCTTCACATGCCTTGATTCAATCCACTGACAGCACGTCAACCCCTGTATACCACATCGCTCCAATTCACTCTATTCCTTGCCCTCAGAGTGAATATATATATATATATATATATATATATATATATATATATATATATATATATATATATATATATATATATATATATATATATATATATATTTTTTTTTTTTTTTTTTCAAACTATTCGCCATTTCCCGCGTTAGCGAGGTAGCGTTAAGAACTGAGGACTGGGCCATTGGGGGAATATCCTCACCTGGCCCCCTTCTCTGTTCCTTCTTTTGGAAAATTAAAAAAAAAAAAAATTGAGAGGGGAGGATTTCCAGCCCCCCGCTCCCATATATATATATATATATATATATATATATATATATATATATATATATATATATATATATATATATATATATATATATATATATATATATATATATATATATATATATATATATATATATATATATATATATATATATATATATATATATATATATATATATATGTATATATATATATATATATATATATATATATATATATATATATATATATATATATATATATATATATATATATATATATATATATATATATATATATATATATATATATATATATATATATATATATATATTGACCCTATCCATTGACTCAAAGAATAACGAAAATCAAGCAAGAAAAATACATGCAACGGGGATGAATATGAACATTTCACTCATTCAATCTTGTAAGCTCTCCTAGAAAAAAAGATACACCCTATACACGATTCTCAATGTTGTTTAGAACTGCGTAATTGACAATGTAACATGTAGAAAAAATATTCTCATTTCCTGAGGAAGTTCTGATATATAATTCTGAAACAATTAGCATAAATCATGACTTGCATCCTAGTTAAGAAACAAGCATAAATTTACTATAGTGAAATGACATATCATTTAATAGTGGGAATGTTCCCACGCTCTCTAGTACAAAAGGAAACAGATTTACCGCAATATTTAGAAAAAAATGACGTCTCGGACAATTCTAGATTTACCTTGGATAATCCAAGATGTTCTGTTTATATGTAGAAATCTAATGTTCAGCATTGGCTTATCGTACTCAGGCAATAGATTGGAAAATTAGTAACTTCTTGTAAGTAAATTTCTCAACGGTAAATGTATAATAACTAGTTACTGGATTACATACTAGTTAACTTTATCATAAGCAGGCTTTTGATATGAATCACTGTTCACTGTAATCCAATGTCGATAAAAAATGATTGTCAATGTCATAAATATATGCATATATATAAATATATACATAGATACATATGTATATATATATATATATATATATATATATATATATATATATATATATATATATATATATATATATATATATATATATATATATATATATATATATATATATATATATATACATATATATATTTCTTTCTTTTCTTTTAAACTATTCGCCATTTCCCGCGTTAGCGAGGTAGCATTAAGAACAGAGGACTGGGCCTTTTTTAGAATATCCTCACCTGTCCCCCTCTGTTCCTTCTTTTGGAAAATGAAAAAAAAAAAAGAGAGGGGAGGATTTCCAGCCCCCGCTCCCTCCCCTTTTAGTCGCCTTCTACGACACGCAAGGAATACGTGGGAAGTATTCTTAATCCCCTATACCCAGGGATAATATATATATATATATATATATATATATATATATATATATATATATATATATATATATATATATATATATATATATATATATATATATATATATATATATATATATATATATATATATATATATATATATATATATATATATATATATATATATCATGCATTATGAAATTGAATTTCTTGATTTATCGTGATTATTGAGATTATCAATTGTCATCATCCAATTAAACTCAACTAGAATCTCATTTTAGGGATCCAGTGAGGCTGAATGGACATTGGGATTATTACTAAGATGAAAAGGAACTGGCATCAATGTATCAGAATAGCTGATAAAAAAGGTGTTATTGTAACTAGAATGTAATATCTAGGCAATCCTTCTTGTTTAGATTATCTACTTATTTCTACGCTTGAAAAAGATCGTGATGATGGAGTTACTGAGATGAAGAACATTCTTAAGTCTTGAACATTAAGACGCGAATTAAGTTCTAGTTCCTGGTTACTCTCTTTGCAGTGACGTCTTTTGCATTATGTCAAAGATGCTACGTTAACTCCCTCATCCTCTGAATGACTGCACACAGCCACCTGCAGCAGTACAGATAAGTTTATGACTTTTGACTCACCTCAGGTTGTCTCAGAGCTGATGATGGTCTGCCGAAGTTGAGGTTCGGGAGCGTTTGCGAAAATCGGGTGTTCGTAAGACCGATATCTGGTGTCCGTTGGCTACGGATTTCGCTCAGGTCCTGCGACAGGATGTCCGTGTTTGTCACTAAGGAGTCCAAGGAGTCGACTTCGTCTGACGTCTCCAAGGGAAGCTTGGATATATCTATGGGGAGAGGGCGAAAGACAAGAGGTCCTTGCAGTCTTGAGAGAGGCGAGGCTTCGAAAGGGTTGTTGGTCTTTGGCCTCGAAATGAAGGAAGATCTGGAGGTTGGGGCTCTCCTGCGGGGGTTTTTGGAGGATGCTGATGGGGCCAAGAGGAGAGGGAGGGAGGATATACCAACAGGAGAAGCTCGAGGAGATACAGGAGGGAGGAAAGCAGAGGGATTCTTGCTCCGATGAGTTCCACGGGCTGGTCTTTGTCCAGGCCAGACCCAGCGGTCTCCTCGCTGGGCGGCTGCCGGCGATGAGGAGGGAGGGAAGAGAAAATGGGAAACAAAATATAATATAACGTAGGAAAGGATTATAAAACTTATCATGCATGTTCCACAGTTATGAAAAAAAAAAACAGAGAAGTATGAATAAAAACATTATGAGAGGTGAACAAAATGTCAAAAATAATTGCAGGATATAAAGTCAAAAGCCTCCCAAAACTGAATTAATCAACCCTAAAAGTGTGCTGGAAATTTTTATGAAGTACATTCAAAGAGTTAACGGCAAAGCACTAATGAAGCGATATTCAAGTTCAAACAACAAATCAAAACTTAAAATTACAAGCCAAAATCAATTACTAAATATACATGGGCAGGAAAATATGCAATAATCGGAAAGTGGAACATACAAAAATATATATTTGCTCCGTTACAAATGGCAGGTTGATTATTCACCAGAATATTGCCTCCAAAAATAAAACCAAAATATGGTGGCCATTGGACAGAATAAACCAACAAGACTTTTATGATGATAAACCCAAAGAAAGATAAGATGATGTGTATAGATGTACATCAGATAATCTAACCTAAGGCCAAAAGTCAGGTAAATCTGAAGATAAAAGATAATTACCCATGATAACATCTGTTACTGTTTTGATTTCTAAGTATTTTGGTTACTCTTTTGAATAGTTAGTCATTTCTCTCCATATTTTGCATTTCCTTGTATTTCATTCAGTTTACAAAATTGTCTCGTCTCGGAAGTTCCTGGGAAGCAGGCGTTTAACATCTTCCCATTTTTTTTCCATAATGTTTTTCACTTTTATTCGTACATATCACAGCTTTTCAGGTTCACGTTATCAAGATTCCTTTTTTCTTCTTTTTTCCTTTCGTTCGTGTTTCACAAAGGCTGCAGGATTTACACTTGATTTCCTTCAACTTTTAATTATGTGCTGACTTTTTCATCCATTTGAAAGTTCTTTTTAGGGAGGTTTCAAGTAAACATATATTTGCGAAGAAAACTAGTGAAAAAGATTATGTATATATATATATATATATATATATATATATATATATATATATATATATATATATATATATATATATATATATATATATATTTGTTTATTTATTTATTATACTTCGTCGCTGGCTCTCGCGTTAGTGAGGCAGCGCAAGGAAATAGACGAAAGAATGGCCCAACCCACCCACATACACATGTATATACATACACGTCCACACACACACACACATATACATACCTATACACTCCAACGTATACATATATATACATACACAGACATATACATATATGCACATGTACACAATTCATGCTTGCTGCCTTTATTCATTCCCGTCGCCACCCCGCCACACATGAAATGACAACCCCCTCCCCCGCACGTGCGCAAGGTAGTGCTAGGAAAAGACAACAAAGGCCATATATATATATATATATATATATATATATATATATATATATATATATATATATATATATATATATATATATATATATATATATATATATATATATATATATATATATATATATATATATATATATAAATAGGGGAAAGACAAACACATTAGTATGTTGTGTAAGCTTGTGTGGAACCAATGTATATGTTTGTATATACACAGTCAGAGTAATAAATGACCTTGTTAACTGTCACCCGAGTGGTTGCTCATCATTCACCAGTTTTTCCCCTCCTTTATTAGCACAATTTAACAACCAGTTTCACATACTGTTATCTAATTATGCTTCCAAGGAGGAGACTATGAGTGAACGATCAGAATCAATACTTTCCATATTATACTTTCCCTTGAAGACGAGTGGAGTTCATGCTACGCTAATTAACTAATTAACTCTCTCAAATAACCCAATATTCTCAAGAAACTTGTTTAACACGATTGTCCAAACAATAATGGCTTTAGCGAGGTTTCATTGGCTACCGGACCCTCAGTGGCTGAGGCTAAACTTTTCTAATTCTCAAACGTCCTTTGACGTTTCTTTTGAAGGCTGAGTCCAAGTAAGTGAGCTGGAAAGCTTTCCATCCCTTCACCTGGAAGTTTGTCATGTGATTAGATTTCGTTCGATGCCATTATGGAGGCCATAACTTACTGAAGACAAGTTTTGGTGAAAAAGAAAAAACTAAAGGCGATGGTGAAAAACATTCTTCGTGGCTTCATTCGTTGTGAGCCACTGATTTCTTTGTATTTTCCTAATTTCCTTTCACTTTTTTATACTTTCTTCCTCTGGTAACTGGTGGGGTATAGATAAAGCCATCATTTTCTTTTCATTATTATCGTATACGATGTTAAAGTTTATATAATTCCACCTGAATAGGAAGAATTGCAAGTGTTGATCAAATTGTTGCGCCAATATTACATATGTGAAAGACATTAGCCGCATATCTTCAACATAGTCATCACAGATAAAGAGAAAAATATCCTCAATTATTGTGAGATATTACTTTTAATTTTAGTCCAAATGGACTGATATATATATATATATATATATATATATATATATATATATATATATATATATATATATATATATATATATATATATATATATATATATATATATATATATATATATATATATATATATATATATATATATATATATATATATATATATATATATATTATATATATATATATATATATATATATATATATATATATATATATATATATATATATATATATATATATATATATATATATATATATATATATACATATTGTTCAGAAAATGACCTCGACAACCTTACAGACCCTGATAGCCGATACTAACCAACAAGATACACTGAAGTGCCATATATGCAGTGAGAATGTATATGTTCTTAAGATTTATTTCAAACACCTCCTCTAGTGGGTTATGTCTTCATGTTCATAGCCTTAATGACTCTGGCAGGTCGATAGGCGTAAAATCGAAATAACCAACCAACTGCTACTGTTTAAGGCAATGAGCAAACACAGAGAGCGAACATTTTAGTGGAGGGGAAACGTAGATGAACCAACCGTGCTGGATGGCTACCTAACTCCACCAGCAAATATAATCAAACTTCCGTTATGCTCTGAGCAAATCGCTCCACAAATAAACAGTGAACGTTTGTCAAACTAACTTGAAAATCTGTCCCTACTTTTCCTTTGTTACTGGTTGGGAAAACCATTCTTATACAAACAAAAAATAACGATAATAATATTTCTATCCATTTGTCTATCCATTCACCTATCTATCTATCTATCTATCTATCAATCTAATTACCCAATTTTTTGTCTATCTATCTTTCTAATCATCCGTCTATCTGTTTACCATCATTTTACCAACATAATATGATATATGATATCGAAGTTTGCTTCTTAGTATTCTCGTAATTCTGTGAGACTTTTTATATCACAGTCTATCACTTGCTCTCTTTGTGCAGGGAGATTAATGTAAATTAAGTAATCATTTCGCTAAAGTAAGTTTACAGACTTCAGTGGTCCTGACACTTAAATGTTTACGTATTATTGTATCTACAAGCAAAACATTTTTCTTCAAGTGTGCCTACAAGTCTCCTGATCATCCTGGGACTGTTTTTGTAGAATATATCTAATATTATTCTTTTTATACAAAAGGGAGAATATAAAAGGCGAGGCCTAAGGGTACGTCATGAGAACAAGTAAAACAGAAGCAAATGTAACATGGAAATAAGACTGTATTGTGTGTGAGACTTTGTTAAAGAGCATTCCGTAGCCTTGAGGTGTGAAGCAGGAGACACACACACAGGAAAGAATTAATGAACAGGAAAAAAAATTATTTGACTCCACGAAAGATATTTCACACCCCCACATATTCACTCACTCCTCAGGAAATTTCTCTGCCAGAGTTGAGTTCCAGTAACTAAAGGCACAGATATCTAATGAACCTTTAATCAAGGAGTGCCATGTTTCCAGTGAAAATTAATTACCATAAAGGTGTAAATTTGAGTGATATTGTCCCTCTAAGGCAAACACTAGATTAATAATAAAGTAATGAATTTAATGTGATTCAGACGCGTTCAGAGATAAAATGATCTGTATTTGAATGATGAAAGAGACTGCTGATCTAGCAATAAAGATATAATCAAATTGCTTGAGTTTGTAAGCACATCCTTTTATAGCAATATTACATATAATAAAAGGAAGAAGAAATATGCTAGAATATATCATCAAATAAATTTACTCTTTCAGTTTTAGTGAATTCTTCATAAAACTTCAGTTGATAAAATACTTTTCCTCTTTTTAGATATCTTTTAGTGAAAATATCATTATCATTGGTTCTCCTGTTATTTCTAGCATGTCAAAGATAATAGTTGATGATAACAGAAAAGATTAAGAAAATAATGATAATGATAGGAAAATCTGAAAAAGTAACAATCTAAATGATGATCATGTTAATAATGATAGTAATAATAATTGACAGTAATAACAATAGTAATAGTAGATAATAGAAATGATAATAATAATGACAATAATAATGATAATAATAATAATGATAAAATAATAACATTGATGATAATAATGATAATAATAATGATAATAATAATAATAATAATAATAATAATAATAATAATAATAATAATAAAAATAATAATAATAATAATGATAATGATAATCGTAATAATAATAACAATAATAATAATAATAATGATGATGATAATAATAGATATAATAATAGTTATGATAATGATGATAATAATGATGACAATAATAATGATGATAATAGTGATAATAATAATGATAACAATAAAGATGATAATAATAATAACAATATGAAAAATAATAATTCTAAATATCATGATAAAGTTTGTTATCGGTATTATCATAACTAAAGTTTTCAAAAAATTACCATCCCTATTAACATTATATTAAAGATTGAGTTTGAATAATGGAAATAATGTTGAGTATATTCATATCATATAATGTAACTAAATTGTTTAATCCATTTATCAATGTTATGTAGTGTAATCGCTTATTCAACATGATTAAATTGATAGGTATTAAACCTTAAAGAAGGTCAGAAAGGCCAGTCAATAAACTGGCCAAAAAGTAAAAAGGTTATTCAGAAAAAAATGTATAATTCTCACGTGTTATAGAGTTGAATAAATGTGATTGATTACACAGCACTGTTATTCCACAACCGCAGAACATCTCTCACAGATGGGGCATCATGGGGTTATTGACCCCAGGATGCCCCATACAAGGTCTCTTGCAGCTCAAAGACTGAGCTAACACGGAATGATCTTTGAGGAGACTGTCCTTACCTTTTGTTTTTTTTTATCCACGAACGATGATACAGTCAAAGTCCTGCAATACCTAAAAAATCATATATATATATATATATATATATATATATATATATATATATATATATATATATATATATATATATATATATATATATATATATCGTTGCACAGTTTCAAAATGAAATACATATGTAACTAATTAGCACAAAGAAATCATTGTTATAAATGCAAATGTAACATGTTTGCAAAAATCAATTTTTGAATGTCTCGAACCATTTTGCATCACATTCATGACATATATTTCATGACAAGCTTCCCGCCTTACACTCATAATGTACAATTTGCATATATCATTTGTTCCAAAAGGAGTCAGCTTCTATGTCTCCATCTACCTGTATGAAGTCAGAGTGTTCGGTATTCCATTTCAGGAAGTGAAAGAAAAAGAAAATACTTTTAAAGACACTACACAAAGCGTCAGAGGTACTGAGCACAATGCCAACGATATTTTTTTATGGCCAATATTTTACACCGGCCTTCAATAACTGCATAAACGGTGCTAGTTCCTTTACATGATGCGTCATACATTTTATTCACTATAACAATGTCATCATACACAGTGCGAAGTCAATCACATGCATTATTTACTGGCAACAGACGCTATAATTAATAACTCATTGTGTCCACTGCCACGTCGAAGCATTGGTCAGGCTTAGAAGGACAGATGCGAAGCGGAACATCTGTATTTTGTGCATTATTTGCTATCTGACAGGTTACCAGCGTTAGGAGGCAATAGGGCAACTATCTAAAATATTTACCGAGGAACACTGTTCTCTGTACTGTACAACGAATCGCTACAACAAACTGGAGGGATTGGAGAATTTGTGGGCAAATGTAGCAAAACTGTATTGTATGAGCGAAGGAATACAGCAATGTAATCAATTAAACATTCACTAACTATAATGATTTGTACAGACAACATACACCAACAAATGTACCGACGCTATATAGATGATAATCTAAGCAAAACTTTTATTTCCTTCTAATCTTTATAACGTTATGATAGTATATATCTATAGCAAGCAAAGTTCAATAGTAAAGACACACACACACACACACACACACACACACACACACACACACACACACACACACACACACACGCACGCACACACACACACACACACACACACATATATATATATATATATATATATATATATATATATATATATATATATATATATATATATATATATATATATATATATATATATATATATATATATAAAGTTTATTTCCTAGAGTGTAGAGGGTGGCTGGTTTTTGCAAACATCTGAAAATCAATGGCAACAGAGGGAGCCAGACAAGTCATGGAGTCTGGGGTGAGGCTGGACATTGAATGCCATGATCCAAACAAATAAACAAACAAGTAAACAAACAAAATACCTTTATAATCTCACTTGGTCCATTTACACTGATTCAAGAACAATATTTTCCTATCAGCTAAATTTTTGTTTATATATAACTGTATCTGTTGTTTAAACAGTCAATTTATTTTTCGATTCCTGTAATGTATATGTATCTTAGTATGAGTATATAATGAAAACAGCTATATGCTAAATGCCTGAAGAAACAAGTAATATATAAGAGTCATATATCTATGTTACCCTAAGGAATTGCCTGCAAAGGACCATCAAAATCAAGAAGAGGTTCCTCACTGGTACTGTAAGTCATATAATAGCCGGCGTGATGAAAGATGTGTTTACATAAAGAAATATAAAAGACACAGATACGTGAAATATGGTAGGATGTGGGTTGCTAAGAATGCTTATAGTACAATTAGAGCATGCGTAGCTGGAGTGATTAATTATTGGGAAAGACAGACTGTCTACGATGGAGGATATAGGTGTAAAGTCATCTATGTGGCTTTGCAAAAGCTACTTATAGAGGAGCGAAAGATATTCAGTAGGTCATCCTAACCAAATATGGCAAACAAGCTGTGGTAATCATAGAACCTTTCAAGATTATTACAATAAGAAAATATTAATATATGTAAACACAAACTGTTTGTCAGAGGATTGCCCAGTTGATCAGAAAAGTAGCAAGAAACTGGTCGTGTTAGAATAGAAAATATAATTAGCTGAGAATAAAGCAGTGTTATGTAGCCTACCAAGGCAAATAAACTGATAATTGCTAGGCCTTCGAATGTTTACAATGCACGCAATAACCCGACACCTAAGTATCATACTGGAACAACGAAGCCATATAGAAAGTAATCTTATCGATTTACAAGAAGAAAATACAACAGATTTGCTCAGTGAATGATACTAAGGGCCTTAATGAAGTATATTCTGTTTGAGATGATGATCTTAGTGAGTTTGATGTTAGGAATATCATACAACCTGAAAATCTCAAAGAACCTAAAGCAGGAAATATTATACAATCAGATTTTAAGAGGTCCAATGTAGCGGATATCATAAAAGCGGAAGATCTGAGTAAGTGTATTGTGGTATATATCACACATGTTGAACTTCTGATAAAAAAGGATGTAGCTATTTGTCATACAAGTTGAAGGTATTAGATGGTATACTGTACCAAATACCATACATGTGGAATATCTGACTGAGCCTAATGTAGCGAACAGTATACAAGCTGAAGAGTTTAGTGGGAGTAATGTAGCGAATATCATACAAGCTGAAGACAAAACTTAAAGACGGCTGATTTGTGGACGAAAATAAAGTAATCTAAAAAGAGCTAACATTCTTTTCTCTGAAGAACATTCGAAGTTCAAGCGAATATTAGATAAGGTG